>NC_077244.1:53314611-53620080 GCF_947179165.1 Solanum dulcamara | reverse complement strand
TGAGCAGAACTACAACTACTATGGTGCAAAAGATGAATCACTTAGCCTTTAATCCTAATTTGAGTCCTACACAAATGAAATTATAGTGTGCAATATCATCAATTTTGGACCATTCTACTCACATATATTTTACTAATGATGAAGTATAAATCTCGTTGGTCCAACATAAACCATGCACGTAGAAAAGTACCAACTCAATGAATGGTTTATATACTATTGTTATTCCTTAAAATTACCAAAATACCCTTAGAAGATAGTGCACTAGCATAATGTATCATCCCTAACCTTTTTGGCCAATTCGAGGTCGAAATATCAATCAGGGAGGAGAATCATGTAGGAAAGTGGTCTCGATTGAATTCCGATTGACCTCCCTCTAACTGAAGACATATTGTGGGATCTTGTGATCAATGAACATATCAACATGTACTCCATACAAATAGTGGTGCAGAATTTTAAGAGAAAATACCATAGTTGTTAGCTCAAGGTCATGAGTAGGTTAATTTTTCTCATGATTCTTAAGTTGTGTCAAAGAATAATCTATAAATTTTCTCATCTTTATCAACACGCAACCCAAACCAACTCTACACGCATCACAATAGATTAGAAAATCTTATGTTCCATCAGGCAAAGTCAAAACAGGAGCGGTGGCCAGTTTGGTCTTCAATTTCTAGAAACTCTCCTCACAAGCATCGGATCATTGGAACTTAGCCTTCTTTTGTGTCAGGTTAGTCAATGGTGTTGATATGGAGGAGTATCCCTCTACAAACCATCGGTAATAACTAGCCAAACCCAAGAAGCTTCTTATATCAGTTGGGGAGATGGGTCTGGGATAATTCTTCACTACCTTAATTTTCTGGGTATCAATCTGAATACCATCTCCGGATATAATGTGGCCAAGGAAATCTATGGATGCAAGCCAAAATTCACATTTGGAGAACTTTGCATACAACTCCTTATCTTTCAGAGTTTGGAGGACAACTCTAAGGTGATAAGCATGCTCTTCCTCATTCTTGGAGTAAACCAGTATATCATCAATAAAGACAATCATGAACATATCAAGATACGGCTTGAAGACCCAATTTATGAGATCCATAAAGGTTGTAGGTGCATTAGTCAACCTAAGGGACATAACTAAAAACCCAAAATGGCCATAATGTGCCCGAAAGGCTGTTTTTGAGATATCACATTCTCTCACTTTCAACTAATGGTAATCCGATCTGAGGTCTATCTTTGAAAAATAGAAGTCACTCTGAAGTTGGTCAAACAAATCATCTATCCTGGGAAGAGGATAGTTATTCTTTACTATGACCTTGTTCAGTTGTCGATAATTAATGCACATTCTAAGGATGCATCTTTCTTTCCCAAGAATAGGACAGGAGCGCCCCAAGGTAAGACACTCGGCCTAATAAAACTCTTATCAAGAAAATCTTTCAATTGCTTTTTCAATTCTTTCAACTCATAGGGAGTCATTCTATAAGGAAGAATAGAGATAGCTTGAGTATCAAGAAGAACATCCATACCAAAGTTAATCTCCCTATCCGAAGGGACTCCAGGCAGATCCTTAGGAAATACTTCTGGAAACTCATTCACAATCAAAATTGACTCTAGAGTAAGAGACTTAACACTATCATATTTCACTCTCACGCCTTTTTGAGATCAACTTTCTGGCCCGAAGGTAGGAAATAAATTTACCCTTAGGTACATAGGACTACCCTTCCACTCTAAGATAGGCTCATTCAAGAATTTAAACTTAATAATCTGGGTCCTACAATCAACAGAGGCATAATAGGCATAAAGCCAATTCATGCCAAGAATCACATCAAAATCAACCATGTCCAACTCAACTAAGTCAGCCATGGTATCCCTATGTCACGACCTAAAAATTGAGGTCATTATGGCATACATCTCAAAACCCAATTTGATGTGTAACCCTAAAAATAAAACTCATACCAGACTTCTAAAGGGGAAAGTTATGCCATAATTTAAATAAAAAGAAAAACAATAAAGAGAAAATTATCCCAAAACCTGGTGTCATAAGTATAAAGAGCATCTAATACAAGGTTCGAATCTGAAGATACAACATAAGTCTCTGAATGATACAAACGACTGAAAAATAAACATATACTAGTGACAATCCGAATTCTGAGACCTCACCACTAATCTGAGAATATACAATCCGCTAGAATATCAACTGCCACGTGAGGTACCCCGACTAGTATCTACATCAAAAAGGGATACAGAAGTAGGGGTGAGTACAATTCACATATACTCAGTAGGTTTTAGCTGACTGAGTATAAGTAATTAATCAAACCTATGAAATAAACTAAGGAACGCTTCCACCTGCATACAGAAAAGTCCCACTTCGGCATCAGTGCCACCAGTTTATATATATAGTGGCGCGAGTAAAGTAGACCCGTAATAACAACTCATAATCACAATTAATCAGATAATTAAAGTAGCACAGATATCAATGCAATGCAATACATTATGATGATGCAATGATGTGGTACGATGGAATCATGACTATCGCACAGCCTATCGTATACACCTGCCGAGCTGTGCTACCAAGCAGGACCCATGAGGGTCTCGCAGACCATATACCTCAATCACAATATCTCATTATCCTTGCCACCTCCTCGTGGTCAAGGGATCACAATGCATCCACTACCCTGCCGTAATACTGCCTCAGACAAGGACTCAAGATACAAAGGTTTAAAGGTGTTTCATTTTCTTTCTCAAAATAAATTCCATATTTCTCAGCTTCTATGATGAATGAGGATGAATGCATCAAAACACATATGAAATGGAAGTAATATTCAACTCACATGTGGTAGAAGGTTCAAAGTTGTCAAAACTTAACCTACATATGATATTCACCCTCAATAAATAGTAATAGGAATATTCATCCCTTTCTCAACAATATTTCAATACTCAAGCATTCTCAAAACCCCCAACTCAACCTCTCAGGCGAGCATCACAAATCAAATAATATAATCAAGCCTCTCTCTTAGGAAAATCACGAATCACATGCTCTCAAAGCAAATAAGATAACAAATAAGGCCTCCACACGGGCTATGCAATACAAATAAACCCCCACATGGCAATACATTAATAAACAAGCCCCCACACGGGCATCACAATATATATATAACATTCTCAACTCATACTACAACCTCATCCCAAAGTCTATAACATATGAATGACTAATTACCCCATTTCAATCTCAAAGAAAGATAGCCAAATCTACCTCAATTGCCAAAACCGCACTCGAACACCTCCACTGAACAAGCAACTCTCAAATTCAATACTTGAACTGACAACCCACTATAAACAATAAAACATACACATCACAAAGAGTCCAATGACACCCATATTGATAGGTTTCAGAACCGGGGGTAAAATGGTCTAAAAATTAATTATTTCCGAAAAAGGTCAAATATAGAAATTTATTGGATAATCACATTCTACTTATAATAAGAAACTCATGGTTGAAAACCCCATAAAAATAGAGCTCAAAATGAGTTAGAAATCACCATTTTCCTTAAATTCGAATTAGGGAAGAAACAAAGATTTTTGAGGTTTGAAACTAAGCTTTAGGGGTTAAAATCATCAAAAACTTAATGAAAAGGAAAGGTTTTAGGTCAAAAATCACTTACCCAACACTTTGCCTTAAAAATCTCTTCTCAAATCACCTCAAGGAGTTCAAGAACTCAAACAATTGATGAAAATATTGAAATGGGAAGAAAGGGGCATTTTCTGCCCAAAAGGTTACTGTTCACGCGTGTTACTGTTCACGAGTATTTCTGTTCATACGTGTTTTGTACAAATTTTCAAAAATCACCTTCGAGATGATTACAATATCCACCACTAAAACAGATGTTCGTCCTCAAACAAAAGATAAAATAAAGTACTTGGGGTCTCAAAAAGCTGAGGGTACCGAGCCTGCATATAAGACTCTAACTCCCAAGTCGCCTCCTCAGCAGGACGATGCTGCCACTGCATCTTAACCGAAGCGACCTCCTTGGTCCTGAGTCTACGTAGCCGCCTATCTAGAATAACTGTCGGCTCCTCCTCAAAAGTCAAATTCAGACTAAACTCTACCACATCATAAGAAATCACATGAGACTCATCCAGTATGTACTTGCGAAGCATGAAAACATGAAACACCGGATGGACAGCTGACAATTTAGGGGGTAAAGCCAACTCATATGACACTCCACCTACTCTCCTCAGGATTTAAAATAGGCCAACAAACCTTGGGCTAAGCTTGCCCTTCTTTTCGAACCTCATCACACCCTTCATGGGTGATATTTTAAGCCATACACAATCACCCACCATGAACTCTAAGGGACGAACCCTCGTGTCAGCATAACTTTTCTAATGACTCTGAGTTATCAATAGTCGACCCTGAATCAAATGTACCCACTCTACAGCATCCCTAAGTAAGTCAGTATCCAATGCATCAACCGCAACAGAATCAAACCATCCAATGGGTGAATGACACCTACGACCATATAATACCTCAAATGGTGCCATCTGAATGCTGGAGTGATAACTGTTATTATAGGCAAACTCTGCTAAGGGCAGTGTTAGTCCCTTCGGGCACCAAAATCAATCACACAGGCACTAACCATATCCTCTAACACCTGAATAGTCTGCTCGGACTAACCATCAATTTGGGGATGAAATGCTGAACTCATCTCTAGCCACGTACCCAAACCACGCTGTAATGCCTTCCAAAAATGAGATGTGAACACTGAACCCCGATCCGACATAATAGAGATAGGCACCCCATGTAGCCGAACAATCTCACGAAGATAGATCCTAGCTAACTAATCCGTATTGTAGCTAGTCTTCACCAGAAGGAAATGGGCTGATTTAGTCAATCGATCCACAATCACCCAGACAGAATCATACTTACCCAATGCCATGGGTAATCCAGACACGAAGTCCATAGAGATACGCTCCCATTTCCACTTAGGAATGGGCATCCTTTGCATAGGACCACCCGATTTCTGATGCTCATACTTCACTTGTTGACAATTTAGACACTTAGCTAATAAATCAATAATGTCTCTCTTCATGCCACACCACCAATAGTGTTGTTTCAAGTCATGAAACATCTTTGCCACTCCCGGGTGAATCGAATATTTAGAACAATGAGCTTCCTCTAATATCATACATACCCATTCACTCACCTTGGGCACACAAATGCGACCATTAATCCTTAAAACTCCTTCTGGATCAAGAGAAGCTGATTTTGCTTCACCACTCAACACTTTGTCTCGAATGGCCCTCAACTTGTCATCTTCAAACTGGTGTGTACGAATCTGGTCCATCAAAGTAGACCTAGCCTTCACAAAGGCCAAAATACCATGATGTGTAGAAATATCAAGTCGGACCAACTGTCTAGCCAATGACTGAATGTAACGCCTTGAAAATTTCTATGTCAAGACCCGAACCATTCTTCATAGCCATATAGGATTGAACCTAACGACTACTAATTTCATATATAAATTGGGATCAATTCCTAAGTATTTGAAGTGTATTATATGTGTTTAGGGGTCATAAGGGACCTCTAACACCAAGCCAAGTTCAAAGACTTTCCACCGGCTAAGTTTTCGTACGAGTCTGGAATAAGGTCAACTTCAAATGACCATATCTCCTAGAATATAATGAATTGGTGTACCATGACCTATCAAATTAAAGGTCTTTGAGTATTCTTTCGAAATCCACCAAGTTTACCTTATTTCGAGTTCGGAGTAAAATTTTATGACCATTTTATGACAAACTATCTCTACAGAAATTTCAGGCAAACTAGCCTAAGTAGTTTGGGTACTGGCGCATCGCGCCAGCAGTTCTTTTTGCCTATTTTCCAGATTTTAGGGTCATTTTAGTCATTTCTTGTGTTGTACCCAAAGTGAGGTTATTTTGGGGACTGAATTGACCCAATCTAAAGATCCTAAACCTTCTAAACCTCTCATTTCTCACAATTAGACTCAATATACTAAACTCCTCTCCTCTCAGACTCTCCCTAGAGCTTCAAGGAAAGGTTAGGGTTTCCAATTCAAGACATTCAAGTCTCAATTCTTCTTTAAGTTCTCATAGAGATTTTATATCCCCAAGGTATGTGGGTTTTCATCCATGGGTCTTTCCACCTATGGAGCCCAAAAGTTTTCTCAATCTAGTATTTCCATTTTTAAATGATGAAATCTTATGTTATCTTACATAATAGTTCCAAATGCATAGATTATGGTATATTTAATTTTATTTACTCATATTGATATATACGTGTATTGACTCTTAATTTCAAGTGATGAGAAATTTTAGGGATTTTCATACTACGATTTCAAATGTATAGATTCTTGAATATTTGAAGTTTGTTTGTCTATGTTGACCTATGGTGATCCTTATTTACATGAAATGGATGATTTATCAAGGCCCCTCTATGAAGGCTTGAAAGTAGTTTTAGAGTATATTGGTGGGTTGTTTTAAGATGTTTTAAATGATAAATTCTTTCACTCTCATACATGCTAGCATTGATTTAAATGACTTAAAAGTTGATTTATTTGAACCCACCTAGTTTTTTATGATAAAGCAAAATTGAAATGAATGTTTGGCAATGTCTACAAATGAGTTTAAAAGTGCTCTTTGCAAATAAGTTTTGTGAACGATGAGTCTATAATATTCAAGTAAGTTAGTGATAGGGTGAGTTAAGGCCCTAAAGATATTTTTATGGATAAAGATATGTGATGAAGCAATGTCTACACTAACATCACATGAGACAAAGTTAAGGAGCTATTCTATGATTTTGTTCTTATGAAGAATGGACGGGTAGTAGATATGGCCCCTCCCACATGATGATTGACTTTATGTTTTATGGTTTGTCTATTCTGTTGAGAGTTTACCTAACACCAAGTTGGACTAGAGGCAAATACCTATGTCCCAGAATTATGTGCCACCGTAGGTATAAAGGAGATAGAGGTGAATACCCAATCTCTAAGAGGTGAGTACCCGAAATATCAAGGATTAGTGGTGAGTACCCGAGTCTAAGAACTAGAGGTGAGTACCTAGTTTATACAATAGCTTAGTGGATCTACTTAGGCATGACGGAGTCTACCTTGGCAAGTAGTCTTCCCCTTTCCTCTGATGTATGGGTAAACATTGGGACTCCATGTTATGGCTCACATGGTTTATGTCGGTTGATGGTCACTCTCACAAAGGTACAAGGTCCCTCTTCCAATGTTTAAGATGTATCATATGATGTCTAATATGTCTATCACAAAATAAAGTATATGGTTTCTTATAATGACTCATGACTACCTCTAAAATATTTAAGTTTCTTTTATGAATCATGATGGTTTTTATATTTTATTGACTAAGCTTCATGACTCCAAATGGTATTTCGAATGAATACAAGGTTCTAGTATGATCTATTATTTCACCTTATTGTATAATGATATATTGCATTGCATACTCACATACTTAGTACATTCAAAGTACTAATGCATACTTTTGCCTACATGATATCACCATGTAAGAACTGACATCACTCCCCAACCCCCTCCTCGTGGCTAGCTCAAGTTAGTTGAATATTTCTTGTGGTGAGTTCCCATGTTTCGGGAATGACATCCTTTTTATTTTAAGCTTGTTTTATATAGAATAGTAAGACTTTTATTAAGGCATTTCCTGACACTTATATTGAGGGTGAGCTGAGGACATGTCTTAGCCCCCACCAAGTCTATTAGTAGAGGTATGTTGGGTCATGAATGGAAAACCTTTTGAAATCGCTAAGGTCTATTGTTCCACGATATTCCTCTTAGACCTGATTCCCTTTTTATTTATTTACTTTCCGCTTGTTATTGTATGCCATTACCAATGAAATGCTTAACGAATGCTAAGAGGCTTGGGTGAGGTACCTCTGGGTATCTCATTCACCGTGTCACGTCTAGGCCCTAGGCTTGAGTCGTGACATTGAACCTCCAATGCCAAAGGCTTCTCAACAGCCTTAAGGAAGGCCAAACTACCCATGCTAACTGTTTTGCAAATCAGGGCATCTTCTACCACATTAGCTTTGTCTGGATGATAAAGTATGGTGATATCATAGTATTTCAATAACTCTAACCACCTACGCTGCCGCATTTTCAGATTCGGCTGAGAAAAGATATACTTAAGGCTACGGTGGTCAGTATAGACCTCACAATACACTCTATAGAGATGATGCCTCCACAACTTCAGAACAAACACCACCGCTGCTAATTCTATGTCATGGGTAGGATAGTTCTTCTCATGTACCTTCAACTGTCGAGAAGCATAAGCTATAACTCTACCTTTTTGCATCAATACACCACCCAAGTCGACTCCCGAAGCATCACAAAACACAATAAATGCCACGCCTTCCTCGAGTAAGGCTAGAATAGGTGCTGAAGTCAATAATTCCTTGAGCTTTTGAAAGCTCGCCTCACACTCATTAGTCCACTGAAATGCCACGGTCTTTTGAGTTAGCCTAGTGAATGGGGCTGCAATAGAAGAGAATCCTTCAACAAACCGACGATAGTAGCCTGCTAACCCAATAAAACTCCGAATCTCGGTAACCGAAGTAGGCCTAACCCAATCATGAATTGCTGCAACTTTGGCTAGATAAACCATAATACCATCCTTGGTCACTATATGACCTAAGAATGTCCAGACTCAAGCCAAAACTCACATTTGGAGAATTTTGCATACAACTTCTCCTCTCTCAATCTCTGAAGTACTGTCCTCAGGTGCCTAACATGATCCTCCTCATTCTTGGAATAAACCAAGATGTCATCAATAAACACGATCATAAACGAGTCCAAATAATTTTGAAATACCGGTTCATCAACTCCATAAAAGCAATAGGGGCATTTGTCAACCCAAATGACATAACCATAAACTCATAATGCCCATAACGAGTCTTGAATGCAGTCTTCGGGATATCAGATTCCCGAACTCTCAACTGATGGTAACCCAACCTCAAATCAATCTTTGAGAACACTGATGCACCCTGAAGCTGGTCAAATAAATCATCAATGCGAGGGAGAGGATACTTGTTCTTTATAGTGACTTTGTTCAACTGTCGATAGTCAATACACATCCTTATAGTACCATCTTTCTTCATCACAAATAAAATCGGTGCACCCCACGGTGATACACTAGGTCTAATAAACCCTTTCTTCAATAAATCTTTCAATTGTTCTTTCAACTCTTTCTGTTCTACCGGAGCCATCCGATAAGGAGAAATAGAGTTGGGTTTAGTGTCAAGCTCCAAATCAATCACAAAATCGATATCACGGTCAGGAGGAACTCCCGGCAAGTCTGTAGGAAATATATCCATAAACTCTTTCACCACCCTCATAGTCTTTGTAGGAGATGACTCTGTAGTGAGATCATAGACATGAGCCAAATAAGACAAACAACCCTTATCCATCAAGCGAAGAGTACGAATATAAGATATCACCCCCTTAAGATACGAACTCGGATTACTCTTCCATACCACGCTAGGTAAACTGGGATAAGCTAAGGTCACGGTCTTTGCATATCAATCTAATATAGCATGATAAGGAGATAACCAGTCCATACCCAGTATCACATCAAAATCAAGCATGTCTAATACAATCAAGTCTGCATGGGTCTCTCTACCTGAAAATATCACCAAACATCCCTTGTATACCCGATCCACCACTAAAGATTCACCTATTGGGGTAGAAATAGTAAAAGGCACAAAAAGGAACTCACTCATATAATCAATACCCACATCGAAATAAGTCGATACATAAGAATAGGTAGACCCTGGGTCAAATAATACTAAAGTAGAATAATGGCAAACTAGAACAATACCTGTAATAATTGCATCAAAGGCTTCTGCCTCATATCTACCCGGTATGGCATAGCATAACTGATGGTCACCTTTAGCCTACGAACCACCACGAGCACTACCTCGTGCTCCAACCTTAGCACCACGGGTGCCACCTCTAGTATTCTGTAAAGAACCCCGAATAGCTGGAGCATCTATAGAATGAACAACTGGTGCCCCAGGCCGCCTAGTAGAAGGAGCACATTTGGGGAAATCTTGGGCCTTATGTCCAAACTCATCACACACATAACAACCTCGAGGACCTAAACCCCATGGGGGATAACCAAAAGTGTCAAAATGGCCTTCGGAGCCTGAAGAACCCTGAATAGCTGCCTGGACCGGTCTGCCCTAATAACCATGGGTTCCTAAACTCGAATATTCTCTGCCCTTGAAGGAATGACCGCTGAACTGACCCTGTTGACGAAACCTCTTGGCCCCATCCAGTCTAGCATGTCGGATACTCTCTATCATCCTGGCATGATCAATAATACTCTGAAACGTACCTCCGAATAGTACAAGAGAGGATGTAGCCTCTTAGAGATAACCAGCGAATCCCTTCACTAGCTTGCGAATCCGCTCGAACTCAGTGGGAATACTCGACATAGCATAACGAGATAACTCATGAAAGTGAGTCTCGTACTCAGATACAGATAGGGAGCCCTGCTCCAGTCTATCAAACTCATCCCTGCGCTGATCACGGAGGCTATAAGGCATAAATCTCTCAAGGAATATCTCAGTAAACTATTCCCAACTCATCATAGGAGAACCAATAGGTCCACGGGCAAGAACCGACCTTCACCACTCCTTGGCTACTCCCGCAAATTGATATGAAGTGTAAGCTACTCCATGTGCCTCTAAGATACCTAGGTTGAACAATCTGTCTTGGCACTTAGTCAAAAAGTCATAGGCTTTCTCTCCAGCTGTACCATCAAACCTTGGAGGTGCCAATATAATAAACCTCTGAAAGCTCTTCTGCTCAGCTATCGATATGGCAGTACTAGCAGAAACTGGTGGAGCTGCAAATCTTGGAGGTGCAATAGAAGGCACTAAAGAAGAACCATGAGTATGAAATCCTACACTAAGCCCCTGAACTGGCAGTGTAGCACCAACTATGATAGGAGAACTTACGCTACTTGGAAGAATACCAGAGGTAGGAGAACCATCCAGTCTAGCCAATAATCGAACCAGTAGCTCCTAAAGCATCGGAGCACTATCGAGAACCACAAGAGGCTAGGATGGCCTCTGCTCCTCAGTCTTCTGCTCCAAGTCATCCTTATGCTCGTACATGGGATTAGGTGATGGCTCTCTAGCTCGTCCATGAAAGGGTGCCACTCCCCTCGCTCGGCCTCATCCCCTGACTCCACCACATCCTCTACCTCGCCTGCGTACTGGGACTCGGGTAGCAGGTGCAGCCTCACCCTCAGTAATTATGGCTCTAGTCCTCACCATCTGTGTAGAAGGAATAGATTAGAGGTATACAACATTTGATATGAATAAATTACACGAATGAAGTAAAAATAAGGAAATCCTTCTATTAAGTATCTTGTAACCTCTCGAAGATAAGTACGGATGTGTACGTACCGATCCATAAGACTCTACTAGACACCCTGCTCTTTAACTTATGAGACCGGTGAACCTAGTGCTCTGATACCAATTTGTCATGACCCAAAAATCGAGGTCATGATGGCACACATCTCAAAACCCAATTTGATGTGTAACCCTAAAAATAAAACTCATACCAGACTCCCAAAGGGGAAAGTGATGCCATAATTTAAATAAAAAGAAAAACAGTAAAGAGAAAATTATCCCAAAACCTAGTATCATAAGTATAAAGAACATTTAATACAAAGTTTGAATCTGAAGATACAACATAAGTCTCTGAATGATACAAAAGACTGAAAAATAAGGATAGACTAGTGATGATCTGAATTCTGGGACCTCACCACTAATTCGAGAATATACAATCCACTAGAATATCAACTACCACGTGAGGTACCCCAACTAGTATCTGCATCAAAAAGGGATACAGAAGTAGGGGTGAGTACAATTCACATGTACTCAGTAGGTTTTAGCTGACTGAGTATAAGGAATTAATCAAACATATGAAATAAACTAAGGAACGCTTCCACCTACATACAGAAATGTCCCACTTCGGCATCGGTGCTGCCAGTTTATAGATATAGTGGCACGAGTAAAGTAGACCCGTAATAACAGCTCATAATTATAATTAATCAAATAATTCAAGTAGCATAGATATCAATGCAATGCAATATAATATGAAGATGCAATGATGTGGTGGTATGGTGGAATCAAGACTGTAGCACAGCCTGTCGTATACACCTGCCGAGCTGTGCTAACAAGCAGGACCTATGGGGGTCTCACAGACCATATACCTCAATCACAATATCTTATTATCATTTCCACCTCTTCGTGGTCAAGGGATCACAATATATCCACTACCTTACCGTAATACTACCTCGGACAAGGACTCAAGATACAAAGGTTTAAAGGTGTTTCATTTTCTTTCTCAATTCTTTTTTCATATTTCTCAACTTCTATGATGAATGAGGATGAATGCATCAAAATACATATGATATGGAAGTAATATTCAACTCACATGTAGTAGAAGGTTCAAAGTTCTCAAAACTTAACCTACACATGATATTCACCCTCAATAAATAGTAATAGGAATATTCATCCCTTTCTCAATAATATTTTAATACTCAAGCATTCTCAAAACCCCCAACTCAACCTCTCAGGCGAGCATCACAAGTCAAATAATATACTCAAGCCTCTCTCTTAGGCAAATCACGAATCACATGCTCTCAAAGCAAATAAGATAACAAATAAGGCCTCCACATGGGCTATGTAATACAAATAAACCCCCACATGGCAATACATTAATAAATAAGCCCCCACACGGGCATCACAATATATATATATAACATTCTCAACTCATACTACAACCTCATCCCAAATTCTATAATATATGAAGGACTAATTACCCCATCTCAATCTCAAAGAAGGATAGCCAAACCTACCTCAATTGTCGAAACCGCACTCGAACACCTCCACCGAACAAGCAACTCTCGAATTCAATGCCCAGACTGACAACCCACTATTAACAATAAAACATACACATCCCAAGGAGTCCAATGACACCCATATTGATAGGTTTCGGAACCGGGGGTAAAATGGTCTAAAAATTAATTATTTCCAAAAAAGGTCAAATCTGGAAATTTATTGAACAATCACATTCTAGTTATAATAAGGAACTCGTGGTTGAAAAACCCATAAAAATAGTGCTCAAATGAGTTAGAAATCACCATTTTCCTTAAATTCGAATTAGGGAAGAAACAAAGATTTTTGGGGTTTGAAACTAAACTTTAGGGGTTAAAATCATCAAAAACTTAATGAAAAGGAAAGGTTTTAGGTCAAAAATCACTTACCCAACACTTTGCCTTAAAAATCTCTTCTCAAATCACCTCAAGGAGTTCAAGAACTCAAACAATTGATGAAAATATTGAAATGGGAAGAAAGGGGCATTACACCCTATCATATATTGACACAGTACAATCTCTATAGACCTTCTAAGCTAAAATAGACTCACCAAAGGGAGTAGACACACTTAAAGTCTCAAGAAGAGACTCATGGATTTTGTCAAATCTACTAGCCACATAAGGAGATACAAATGATAAAGTATCACCCGGATCCATCAAGACATAACAATCAAAAGTAAAGACTCGAATCAAACTCGTAACAACATCGGGGGAGTTGTCCAAATCTTGGTGATTACCCATGGCATACAAATAGTTTGAACCTTCGCCCGTACCGGAAGTAGTATCTATTTGACTACCTCGATCTAGGGTGTTGCAGTAGAAGATTGAGATCTATCGCCCCACATCATACATTACCACTGAAAATGGCTTATCTTACCATATTTGTAGCAACCATTACTCCTATCTCCATATTCTCCCAGGTGGAGCTTTCCATACTTACTACATGGTGGCTTCCCTTTCGAACCTAGAGCCATACTATTTGGGGATTGAGAACCCTTAGCCTTGAAATTTTGGTGGCTCTGTATGCCCTTTGATCATACCTTTGGTTAGGGTAAGATGCACTTATAGTCGACATAACATAGTTAGAAGAACTCTTCTGGAAGAAGGACCTGTTACCCTTACCTTGCCTCTACTCATTCTCATTCCCGGATGATTTGTCCTTCTTGCTCAAGTGCTCTTCTCTTTCTTTCTTCTTATCATCCTCAACCTACTGAGCATACACCATCAACCTGAAAATATTTATATTAGAAATCAATAACGAATCCTTACACTCTTTCTTCACATGTTTGCCCAAGCTGGAGACAAACTTCCTTATCTTTGATCTCATATCTAGGATCATCTTTGGATCATGTTGACACTCAATTTTGTCTCACCGTATATAAAATTTACTACTTCGGTCTATCAAATACAAGACTCAATTATTTAATCATATTTCTTATTTTTTTTCTTTATGGGCCCCTTACCTTTAACTATTTCAAACACTCTCTTTCTCCTCTTTATTTCTTCCCCACATTTTGTTTGCAGAGACTCCCACTTTTAGGACTCTTTTTCTCCATCTCTTTTTCCTCATTTTCAAACTCCCTCTATCTCCTCTCTTATTCTTCCCAAGAAAATACCAAACCCACGGAAAAAAATCCCCCTTCACATTTTCTCCATTCAAGCACCCATTTTTGACTCATCTTCTCCGCCTACCCACTCTTGACCTCACCCTCACTATAAATCACCTTCATACATAGTTGCTGACAGTAGCAGCAAACTCCTTCTTGATTTTCCTCTTTACTGCATTCTCCATTAATTTCTTTAAGTTGAGGTATACGGAAGAGTTGCTATGAGGACTTTGTAAAAGATCAACCACAAGCTCCACGAAATCCCAGATCTACAGTGAGTTCCAAGTTCGAGCAACGAACGGAGCGACAACAACAACCAATCGGTGAGCTCCAAGCTTCATTCCGGCAAACAGGTCCATTCTTGGTTTGATTTTTTTGGTTTATTGATTAATATTTATGTTTGTTCTATTCTTATTCTTAATCATTTTCATCATTTTTGTATTTTGGTTGCTGCATTTGATACAATTTTCTTAGGTTGATTTAGTTTAAATTTGTTCATGGGTGTTGTTTCCAGTTGAGATTCATCCTTTTCATTATAGTTTATTATGTGTTTTGCTTCAGTTATTAGTGTTCCTATTATTTTATATGTTCGAATTATATAGTGTTATTCTATTATCATACATGGTTGACAACTTTTGACTTTTTGTTTGGGATTAATTATATCAAGTTTTCTAATTTTCAGCAGGTATGTAATTATCATGTACTTATTATTATTATGTGGTTAAGTTGTTGTTCTTTGTTTTGTTGCATTTTACGTTAAATTATTTATTTTTAGTTTACATATGATTTTATATAACTAGAGGCAGCTATTTATGGGCTTAGGTGGTGCATTCAACAGGGCTTTCAGCATGTTATCCTAGAAGTTGACTTGGAGTTGCTCAATAAATGGATCAATAACCAGATGAAACCTCCGTGGAGCCTTCACCGAGTAACTCATGACCTTGTTGATATTTCCGAATTATTTGTTTTCTTTTCTTATAGGCATGTATACAGGGAGGCAAACTTCACTGCGGATGCTCTCTCCAAGCACAGTCACACTCTTACCACTCCAGGCCACTACACCACCCTCCAGCAGCTACCTCGTGGTACTCGAGGATATTACATGCTAGATAGAGCCGGCCTACCTAGCTTCAGATGGAGGAAGACCAAACGGATTAAGAAGCCTCCATGATCTACTACTTGGTGTTGCATCCTTGGATTGAGCACCCAATTGCAGTGTTTGTGATTCTCCATGTTATATTTTTAGCTATATTAGTTGATGATCCTCTCGTTTACAATAAATTTTTTTTGTATATATAGCTTTTATGAGGATTCATCTCCTTCTTTTTATATTAAGATTTTTCCTTTACTATGTAAAGGGAGAGTCTCCCTTATTTATGCTTTCCTAGTCTCTTTGTATCGAGAGGAGTCCTCTTCTTTAGGTGCATAGTTTCTAGGATCTGCTTGCTTGTATCGGGAATGAGTTGGTCGACCTTAGCAGGATGGCCGACTTATGAACCACCATAAGGCTGGAGGTTAGGTTTATGTCCCCCTCCTTGTATTTTTCCGTTTTTTATCTATAATAAAGTTTGGGGGTGCTGCTCAACCCCTGGCCGCGCACGAGAGGTGGGAGCCTCGTGTATGGTCTTTTCCCGTGTAAAAAAACAAAAACAAAAAAAATAAAAATTTGGTGTCGTAGTCATATGTTTACTGTTAAAATACTATTTTAAATTTGGGTTGATCATTTCTAATGTTAATACTAATTTAGTCAAGTATTCATTAATGTTTGTTGGATATTATGTTCTTAAATTTGATTTAATCCTTTTTAAGTATTACTTAAGTGGTTACATATAACTTTAGTTTGAAAATTGTTGATGAAAAAAATTACCGTTGATTTTCAAGGTCTCTCATTTTCACAAGGAGGATTTTATTTTTGAGACATCATCATTATTATTGTTGTTGTTGTTGTTGTTGTTGTTGTTGTTGTTGTTGTTGTTGTTGTTGTTGTTGTTGTTGTTGTTGTTGTTATTATTATTATTATTTTATTTATATTTATTAATTATTAACACTTTTACTAAGTGTGTTTAAGGTACCCAACCCAGAGTTGCTTCCCGAAGAAGTTATTCGAATAAATTTTGAATAATAATTTTAATTCATTATTATGTATATTATTGATGTTAGACAAATATTAGGTCATTTCCTCTATCATTGTTTTACTTTATTTATGTGTATATTTTATTGTTTATTATACTTGTTATGTTATTTATCTCCTCCTCAATTTAAAAGAAATGAATTTAGTTGGGAACCACGGTTGTGGATTTTGAAGGATGCTAATACCTTTCCTTCGGGATCACTTGAACCCCTAACCTAGAATCTAATGGTTTCGTAGACTATTTTGCTAATTAATTATTTTTCTAATTATCCTAAAAATTTGGTGGCGATTACTAATAATTAAATATTTCTTTAAATTCTTTTTAAACTATTAAATTGATTTTTTTACGAGTCCCACGACGTTGTGCCTTATTTGCACAAATGGGGATATAACAGAATGGCGACTCCGCAGGGAAGATAGATGTTCTAACCATTATGGGTTCATTTTTTAAAATTGAGGAGATTTTATTTTTCGTATGTCATACATTGTATCTTGTATATATCGTGTTGATTATTTGTATATTGTACTTATTATTTATTTAATTATTTGTATACTGTCATTTGCATTCATGGAATATTCTGTCAATCGACTCTATTTTTTTGTATTTGAAAGAACAATTTTGCGAATCCACAACTGATCTTTTTTATACATAATCATTTTCGGAATGCATGACAATTTATGGTTTCGCCATGCGGTCTATGGTTGTCATAAGTTCCAACCCAAGTTGTCTACTTGGGTTACTAGTATTTCAAAAGCTACTCTTGATGATTCGTAAAAATAACTGTTTAATCAAAAGTTGTGGTTGTATAGTCAAAATTTGCGGCTGCTTAATCAAAAGTTATGGTTGGTTAGTCAAAAGTTTTGGTTGTATAGTCAAAATTTGTGGCTAATTTGTCAAAATTTGCGGCTTCTTAGTCAAAAGTTGTGGTTGTATTGTAAAAGGTTGCCGCTGCTTAGTCAAAAATTATGGTTGTATAATCGAAAATTGTAGTTGTATAGTCAAATATTGCGGCTGCATAGTCAAAAGTTATAGTTATTTTTTCAAAAATTATTGCTACCTAGTCAATTGTTGGAACTACGTTTGACCTGATTCCTACTTCAATGGGATACGTATGCGCCATAATGGCTCGGTCATATTCCCCATAAGTTTTTCATCTATTTACAATGGAAATTGGGCAGATTCTTTTTAAAAAATCTCAAAAAAAATTCACTAGAAGACATTTTCTATAAGATTGAATACTAGAGTTTGTTGAAGCTGGAACAGGGGCAAAATCAATCGAGGCTGCACTCAGACACCAGATTTGCAAGGTATCGCTCTGAGTTTGTCTACATCTTCGTATTAATTTTTGTACATGATGTTATATTTACTAGATATCTTTAATTTTCTTTGTCTTACATTTGTTATTTTTTTTTAAAAAAAAGGATTTTTTAAAAAATATTTTTTTATTTGGGTTGTCCACCCTTCAATGTAACTCATTAGTTTCTCAATTCTTTTATTTTTTCTTTCAAAAAGTACATTATATATATAAATCATGTTTTTAACTTAGTTGGTGCCAATACAATTAGAGTGTGCATATTAAAGAACAACCAATACAATGGAGAGGACTGACTTCATGGTAAATCATAGAATCTTTTGGTACCTCTCATTCATACTTTTGTTACATATGAAAATATTCTATTGCATGCTTTCAAGATAAGAATAAAGCCAGGTTCACTATTTCATGAGCATTGTGTGGTGAATTTTGAATTAAATTTAATGTGATGCATTGTTGATCTAAAACTTGGCCTGATTGTTATTGAGATGAAATTTTGAGAAATGTTTGATTTGAAAAACGACTATAGGCCTTCTTTGACTCGTTTGTGCCTTTCAAAGACTACCAAATGACATTAATCCTTAGCATGACCCACTTTGAGCCTAAGACCTTTTTTTTGGACAACCACATTGTTAGCAATTACCCTTTTTGAGTGCCTATATGCACTATTTCTCTATTGGCCTGACCTTTTTGAGCGCACTGAAGACATATGAGTTATAAAAGAAGATTCAAAGTTCAAAGTTGTCAAAGACTAAAATTAAAAAGTCCTTTAAAGTTTAGGATGCAATAATGACTTCAAAAGAAAAGAAATTTGAAAATTTCCAACAAGTTCAAGAAACCAAAATCGCTATAAAAGAATAAGAACACTAACAAACAGGAAAAACCTTCAAAAGATGATGAAAAAAGGCTCAGACAAGCTAAACTTCAAAAGAAGTCAAAAAGTACAAAGGGAAGAGACAACAAAGAGGATCAAATGCTGAAAGCGTAACAAATGTTGAAAGCACAAATTCAGTATAATGCTCAAGAAGGATTTAAGTCACTTTTATTCCAAATGACTATCCTACACTTCTCTAAGCCTACATTACAAGCCGAAAACAAGTCCTACATGATTTCATTTTAAAATTTCTCACATTAGTGGAGATTTACATAAGGGCCAAGCATGTGGTATCACATTTGCATACATTGAATATTCTTTGTAGTGTGAATGTACTTTACAAAATTTCCTCAAATCAAAACACTTTAAATGTGTGCAAATGAGACTTTCCTTTTGGTGAGAGCACTTGAAGCATGATGTTGAGCCTAGTTCAAAGCCTTTATTTGAAGCAAGATGAATAAATATTTTCGTCACTTAAGTACATTTGAGGTACCATTTGAAGCCATAACAATTACCTCGAAGTCAATCTCGATTAAATGAGAAAGCATTGGTTAAAAATTTCTATGCAATATTATTGTTGGTGCTAACTATAATTAAAATATGTTTCCCTGTTCAAAAAATAAAAATGGGTTGATACTCGCCTTTTAATACTTGTCAAAGGATTTTTCTTTGACCATTCACTATTCATATTGCATTTTTGGGGTCATCATACCCTTTAACATGACACATTTTTAATGTTGATATATTATTTCATACAAAATGATACTTTTTTTTATTGGTTTGTCATGCCGTTCAAAATGACACTTTTTTTATTGGTTATTTACTTCAATTGATATTTTTTTGTAAAATTCAGGATATTGTTTCCTTTAAAGTGAGGCATTAGATCATTACCTTATTTATTGTTCATATAAGGCCATGTTTGCATAGTTTAAGTTGCATTTATGTTATTATTGCTACTAACATTGTTATTGCATATTAGGTCATCCACCTTCCACGGAACACGTTGTGATGTCATCACCCTAAAAAGTGACATTTCAAGTTCAAATTAGGCCATCCGCCTTTCAAGGGGCACGTTGAAATGTCACCTCCATAAAAGGTGACATTTCAAGTTCAAATTAGGTCGTCCGCCTTTCAAGGGACACGTTGGGACGTCACCTCCCTAAAAGGGGACATTTCAATTTCGAATTAGGTCGTCCACCTTTCAAGGGACACTTTGGGATGTCACCTCCCCAAAAAGTGACATTTCAAGTTCAAATTAGGTCGTCCACCTTTAAAGGGACACATTAGGATATCATCTCCCTAAAAAGTGACATTTCAAGTTCAAAATTAGGTTATCTGCCTTTCAAGGGATCCATTGGGATGTCACCTCCCTAAAAAGTGACATTTCAACTTCAAATTAGGTTGTCCACCTTTCAAAGAGACACCTTGGGAAGTCACCTCCCTTCATATAACATTTCAAGTTCAAATTAGGTCATCCACCTTTGAAAGAGACACCTTGGGATGTCACATCCCTAAAAAATGGCATGTCAAGTTTAAATTAGGTCATCCACCTTTCAAGGGACACATTGGGTTGTCATATCCCTTCAAGTGACATTTCAAATTCAAATTGGGTCATTCACCTTTCAAGGGATACGTTGGGTTGTCACATTTCTTCAAGTGACATTTCAAGTTCAAATTGGGTTGTCACATCCCTTCAAGGTGACATTTAAAATTCAAATTGGGTCGTACACCATTCAAAGAAACACTTTGGATTGTCATATCCCTTCAAGTGACATTTTAAATTGAAATTGGGTCATCCACCTTTCAAAGAGACACGTTGGGCTTTCACATCTCTTGAAGTGACATTTTAAGCTCAGATTGGGTCATCCGTCTTTCAAAGAGACACGTTGGGTTGTCACACGCCTTCAAGTGTCATTTCAAGTTTAAAATGGGCCATCCTCCTTTCAAAGAAACACTTTGGGTTGTCACATCCCTTCAAGTGACATTTCAAAATTAAAATTGGGTCATCTTTGTCACGCCCCAAGAGGGTACCCTAGACGTGACCGGCACTTGAAAACCATTTTTGACGTTCAAGCGAACTACCTGATTCAATCACTCTATCATTCAGTCATATACGCTCAAAGGAAGGCTCAATCATAACATGTTATTTATAATATGGGGGCCGAAGGCCAAATATGTTTAACTAAACAAAATAAGTATAATAGGACTCCTCAAAATAACAGTCCAACCTCCCCATACTCTAGTCTATGAAGCCTCTATCAAAGTCTGGAAGGTGCCAATGACAAGCCCATGGCTACCAACAATCAAAATAAAGGAGACAACATAAAACTATACAGGGAGCTCAAGATCCTTCGGAAACTAGGAGGACTCACCACGTAGCTGGAAGTGTGTAGATAATCAACGGTGCGCCAGTTGATGATCTCTGGTACCTGTCTTTGCATCACGAAATGATGCAGGCCAAATGGCATCAGTACGTGGAATATACGAGTATGTAAAATGGCCGGATGAAACAAACATTAAGAAAACATCAATATCAACTCAGGATCTCAACTCATATATATATACATAACAACTCACTCAAGTGTCCTAAGTCTAACAAGAAACAGTTTAGATAGGACTAACTCATAAGCCACTCAACTCAACTGACTCGGAGCACTATCAAGACCTAAATGGGAGTTTCTCTTATCCGACAACCACCACCTATGAGCCAGTGATAGTACAACAATCAGACATTGTTTCCACGTCTGTCCATACCTTGCCAGGGCATAAATGCCTCCCTAATCATGGATACCATTGATTAGTCAAGTCCTATCATTTCAGGACAGTAAAAATGGGAAATATCTGACTTTAACAGTTTGATCCCATAGGAATCATCCGACTTTAATGGTTCCATCCCTACCTACGTTGGCGGCGTAGTTTCTAGGGTTCGAGTATAGACTGTACTCTCACCCGCTTCGTTGCTCGATACTCCTTCCATGAATCCATGCTCATAAAGCTCTCTCCGATCATCTCAAACAAGCCCTCACGGCTAGTTTCATGTGGAATATTGCCCACTCATCAACTCTATCCTCATTTCAACTCAATTAAGTCATAATGGCAAGTCTTATTTAGGACCTTGTCCACTCGTCAATTCCATCCTCCAACCAACTCAATCAAGCCTCATTTAGATAAGCATTTATGACATCTCCTCATGACTCATCACAACTCTATGGCTTTAGCTCAACAATTCAAGTAGAATAACACATTTAAGGAAATTGACTTATGCAACATAATCACATAGTTAAAGAGATCAATAAAACATATTAACAAGTCCTCTCCATGAACTCAATCTAACATGAAGGTTTTAGGAACTTCTTAGCTTAACAACATCAACACAAACAAAGTCAAATTTATAGGAGACAAAACTCATTCAAACATAAACCATACCAAGAAACTCCACTCTCATGGACCTCTAACCTAAAGGCAAGAGTAGGGCACATGGGTGGACTCATCCCATGTTTTAAGTAGCCTTACATACCTTAGTGAAGACTTGAAGAAAACCTTGATGTTGGGTTTTCAATGGAGAACTCGAATCTTGAAACTCTTGGAAGCAATTCCTTGTTAGAAATGGAGAAGAAGAAGAAGAGAGAGAGAGAAACTCCTAGAGCTTTTTTTTAGAGAGAGAGAGGGGGCTGAAAATATGATCTCAAAATGGTCTAGGGTGATACATATATAATTTGGGATAATTCCCAAATTGCCCCTTCTCAAAGTTCTAAAAAATAGGTAAAAATTCTCCCAGCGCGATAGTGGCGCGTCGCACCATTGCAGCGCCAGGCCGATTACGCCTAAAACCTGCACACTTCATAGTGGCGCGCCACGCCAGAGACCAAACTACTTAGGCATGTTTCTAGCGCGATAGTGGTGCGTCGCGCCCTTACAGCGCCAAGGCCATATTTTCTAGGTTCTGGAAATTAGGCTTTAAAAACCCTGCACAACTTTTAGTGGCGCATCGCGCCAAGGACCAAACTACTGAGGCATGTTTCTGGCGCAAAAGTGGCGCGTCGTGCCCTTACAGCGCCAAGGCCATTTCCCCAGCAGTTGCAACCCAGGCCTAAAATGAAATTCCTGCCGTGTTAGTTCGTCTTAGGATCGTCATATCTTTTGACTCCAAACTCCAAAATATACATTCTTGGTGGCGTTGGAAAGAAGACTCGATGACCATTAATTTAATAGGTTGTGGGCCATCCAAATTTTTGTCTTTCAAAAGATAGGATCATTAGAAGTCGACCCCTTATATGAACTCATCCTAAAACTTAGCCACGATGAATCTTTTGGACTTAGCTTGGTCCTAGGGGTCCTTTGTGACCCCACATCACCTCTAACACTTCTCAATTTCTCAAGGAATCGTCTTAACTCATGCAAATGCTCTATAATACTCGAGTTCGACCCTACTCGAATACAAGAAGGGTCTGAATCTTAGGGAAAATTTTTGAGGGGTGTTACATTATCTCCCCCTTGGGATCATTCATCCTCGAATAACAAGTGAACAAAAATGGACTCAGGGTACAAATCACAATCAAAACTCAGTCAATCAACCAATCAATTTCTCAAACAATTACCAATCAAATTCAAAATGCACAAACAAATTCAAATCAAGGAAATGGACATTACCTTCAACATTCTCATCGGTAGGCACGAATAGATGTGGATATTTAGATTTCATGGATTCCTCCGCTTCCCATGTGGCTTCCTCAACAAATTGGTTTCTCCAAAGGACCTTGACTGAGGCGACCTCTTTGTTCCTCAATTTGTGAATTTGGCGATCAAGAATTTGGACCGGGACCTCTTCATAAGATAAGTTATCCTTAATTCCAATGCTATCAATGGGGACTACAAACGAGGGATCGCCCAAGCACTTTTTCAACATCGAAACGTGAAATATCGGATGAATAAAGGGTAGCTCTGAGGGTAACTCCAACTCATAGGCAACACTCCTAATCTACCTCGAAATTTGGTAAGGACCAATATATCGAGGGCTGATCTTCCCTTTCCTTCCAAACCTTATGACACCCTTCATGGGTGACACTTTCAAATACACTCAATCACCTACCTCAAACTCTAAGTCTCTCCTTCTCACATCGGTGTAAGATTTTTGGCGGCTTTGGGCTGTCTTTAGCCTGTCTTGAATGACTCTCGCCTTCTCCATGGCTTGGTGAACAAAATCGGGCCCAATTAACTCAACTTCACCAACTTCGAACCACTGAATGGGTGATCTACACCTCCTCCCATACAAAGCTTCATAAGGAGATATTTGAATGCTCGTATGATAGCTATTATTATATATAAACTCTATGAGGGGTAAGTGATCATCCCAATTTCCTTTGAAGTCAAGCACACATGCCCTCAACATATCCTCCAACGTCTAAATGGTGCATTCCTCTTGGCCATTCGTCTAGGGATGAAAGGCCGTACTAAGGTTCACCTTTGAACCCAGTCCTTTTTGAAAGGATTTCCAAAATTGGGAAGTGAATTGAGCTCCTCTGTCTGAGATGATAGACAGGGGGACCCCATGCAATCTGACGATCTCCTATATATATAATTTTGCATAATCCTCTATGGTGTCAGTAGTCTTAACTGCCAAGAAGTGAGCTGATTTCGTTATTCTATCCACAATCACCCAAATCGAATCATGTTGCTTTTGGGACTTCGGCAGGCCTGTGATAAAGTTCATATTGATCATCTCCCACTTCCATTCTGGAATTTCTATATTTTGAGCTAAACCACATAGTCTTTGATGCTCAACCTTCACCTGTTGACAATTCGGGCACTTGGAAACGAATTTTGCAATATCTCTCTTCATCCCACTCCACTAATAGATTTCCCTCAAGTCATGGTACATTTTTGTAGAGCCCGAATGAATAGAGTATCTAGAACTATGCTCTTCGGCCATAATCCTCTCTTGAACATCATCGACATCAGGCACACACAATCTATTTTGGTACCTCAACACACCATCCCCCCTTTGGTAAAACCCATCACATCTTATTTGTGAAAAACTCCCTTTAATTGGAGAAGGATGGGATCTTGGTCTTGTTTCTCCTTTACCTCTGCCACAAGTGAGGATATAGACCCATCTTGAACAGTAACTCTGCCTTCATTGTTCTCTTCCAGACGAACTCCAATCGGGCTAATCTATGTACCTTCTTTGTCAATTTCCTCCTTCCCTCCTCTACATGAGTAGTGCTACCCATAAACAACCTCTTAAGAGCATCAGCAACAATATTAGCTTTACCTGGATAGTAGAGGATGCTCATATCATAGACCTTGAGTAGCTTGAGCCATCTACTTTGCCTCAGGTTGAGTTCCTTCTGGCTAAAGACATATTGCAGGCTCTTGTGATCGGTGAATACATCAACATGCACTCCATACAAGTAGTGGCGCCAAATTTTAAGCGTAAACACCATAGCTGCCAGCTCAAGGTGATGAGTTGGGTAGTTCCTCTCATGAACCTTAAGCTGTCTTGAAGCATAGGCTATCACTTTTCCCCTCTGCATCAGTACACAGCCCAACCCAATTCTAGATACATCACAATAGATCACAAAGCCCTCTATTCCATCGGGCAAAGTCAGAATAGGAGCAGTGATTAGCTTGGTCTTTAATTTCTGGAAATTATCTTCACAAGCATTGGACCATTGGAACTTAGCCTTCTTTTGGGTCAGCTTAGTCAACGGTGATGATATGGATGTGAATCCCTCTACAAACCTTTGATAATAGCTGGCCAAACCCAAGAAGCTCCTTATCTCCGTTGGGGATGTGGGTCTGGGCTAATTCTTCACCGCTTCAATCTTCTGAGCGTCAACCTAAATACCATCTCCAGATATAATGTGGCCTAGGAAAGCCACTGATGCAAGCCAAAATTCATATTTAGAGAACTTTGCATACAATACCTAGTCCTTCAGAGTTTGTAAGACGACTCTAAGATGGTAGGTGTGCTCCTCCTCATTCTTGGAGTAAACCAAAATATCATCTATGAATACAATCACAAACATATCAAGATATGGTTTAAACACTTGGTTCATGAGATCCATAAAAGCTGCAGGGGCATTAGTCAATTCAAAGGACATGACCAAAAATTCAAAGTGGCCATAACAGGTCCGAAACGCTGTCTTTGGAATATCGCACTCCCTCACTTTCAACTGGTGGTAGCCGGATCTCAGGTATATCTTTGAGAAGCAAGTGGCACCCTGGAGTTGATGAAATAAGTCATCTATTCTAGGGAGAGGGTATTTTTTCTTTATGGTGACCTTGTTCAACTGCTTGTAGTCAATACACATTCTAAGGGACCCATCTTTTTTTCGCACAAATAGGACCGGAGCACCCCATGGTGAGACACTCGACCTAATGAATCCCTTATCTAACAAGTCCTTCAACTGCTCCTTCAACTTAGCTGGAGCCATTCTATAGGGAAGAATTGAGATAGGCTGGGTATCAGGAAGAACATCAATCCCAAAGTCGATCTCCCTATCCGGAGGGACTCCAGGCAGATCTTCAGGAAAGACATTCGGAAAATCGTTGACAATTGGAACCGACTCAAGGGATGGAGACTCAACATTGTCATCTTTCACTCGGACAATGTGATAGATACACCCCTTTGAGATTAGCTTCCTGTCCCTAACGTAAGAAATAAACTTACCATTAGGCATAACCGGACTACCCTTCCACTCTATGACAGCTTCATTCGGGAATTTGAACTTAACAATCCGAGTCCTATAATTAATAGAGGTATAATAGACATAAAGTCAGTCCATGCCAAGGATCACATCGAAGCCGACCATAGACAACTCAATTAAGTCGGACAAGGTATCTCTGTGATAAATTGACACAATTCAATCTCTATAGACACTCTCAGCTAAGACAGAATCACTGACAAGAGTAGATACACTGAAAGGCTCAAGAAGACATTCAAGAATTTTATTGAATTTACTAGCCACGTAAGGACTCACAAAAGATAGGGTGGCACCCGAATCCATCAACACATAACAATCAATATAAGAGACTCGAATCATACCCATCACGACGTTTGGAGAGTTCTCCTGATCTTGACGACTACCCATGGCATATAGGAGGTTTGTACCTCCACTTGTACCTAAATTAGTGCCCCTATGATTACCTCTAGCCGGCGGTGCGGTGGCAGAATGTTGGACTCTATTTCCCCTATTGGACACTCCCTCTGAAAATAGTCCATTTGGCCGCATTTATAACAACCAACCCTTCCCGCTCTGCATTCTCCCAAGTGGAGCCTACCACAATTGCCGCATGGTGGCTTCCCCCTCGAACCTTGACTTACACTGGCCTGGGATTAAGAACCCTGGGGTCTGAAATTCTGGTGACTCTGTCCCTGCCGATCATACATGTTCTGCGGCATAGGTGCAATGGCGGTAGATGAGGCATAATTGGGAGGCCTCTTCTGGAAGAAGGACTTGTTTCCCTTGTTTTGCCTCTATTTATTCTCATGGCCCACAGATTTTGCCTTCTTGCTCAGATGCTCCTCTCTGTCTTTCCTCTTCTCATCCTCTACCTGTTGAGCATACACCATTAATCTGGAAATATCCATATCTGAGATCTACAATGCTGCTTTGCATTCCTTCTTCACATGCCTCCCTAATCCGGAGACGAACTTCCTCATCTTTGACCTCACATCTGGAATCATTTCTGGTGCATACCTGGATAGCTGGATGAACTTTAGGCCATACTCCTTAACTGTCATACCCTTCTGTTTCAGATTCACAAATTCCTCCACTTTCGCTTCCCTCAATTCTCGGGGAAAGAAGTGGTCAAGAAAGGCTCCCTCAAAATTAATCCCACCTAGCAGGTTCAACATCCTCACCTCTACCTTATTTCCATTGGTTGTACCAGATGTTTGCCACATCCTTGAGTTGATAAGACACCAACTCAACCCCCTCAATTTCCGTAGCATGCATGTCTTTTAGAATTTTCCACATCTCATTAATAAAATTTTAGGGATATTCATCAACCTTAGAACCCATAAATGCCGGCGGATTCATCCTCAAAAAGTCTCTAATTCTAGTGGCAGCAGACGGCTCTTGGGAATTAAAGCTAAAAGTCGGCGAACTCTAGTTACTATTTCGGGCAGCCATTAATTGCGTAAGCATTGCAATTGCCCCACGAAATTTTGCCTCTGATATGGGCGCAAGTGGAGTAGTAGGCACTTGGGGTGCCTCCGCATACCTCGTCGGTCGGCCTCTAGCCCTCGATGGGCGTACCTCTAACTGGGGCATCTTGGGTTTATCAACATTCCTCTGGCTAGCCGTACATTTAGAAGGCATTATCTGTAATATGTAAACACATGAATTAGAAAGGAGTTTTATAGAGTTTAACTCTATCGCCCGAATTCAGACTATGAAAGAAGTGAAACAATTCCTAATGTCCTATAGCCTCCTGCTTATAAGTGTGGTGCACAACACGCCCATAAGTAAGACTCTACTAGACACGGCTTTATAGACTCTCTAGGACTCTTGAACTCTGGGCTCTGATACCATGTTTGTCACGCCTCGGGAGGGTACCCTAGACATGACTGGCATTTGAAAGCCATTTTTGACCTTCAAGTGAACCACCTGATTTAATTACTCTATCATTCAGTCATATACGCTCAAAGGAAGGCTCAATCATAACATGTTATTTACAATATGGGGGCCGAAGGCCAAACATGTTTAACTCAATAAAATAAGTATAATAGGACTCCTCAAAATAACAGTCCAACCTCTCCATACTCTAGTCTATGAAGCCTCTATCAAAGTCTGAAAGGTGCCAATGACAAGCCCATGGCTACCAACAATCAAAATAAAGGAGACAACATAAAACTATACAGGGAGCTCAAGATTCTCCGAAAACTAGAAGGAATCACCCAGTAGCTGGAAGTGTGTGGATAATCAACGGTGCACCGGTTGATGATCTCTGGTACCTGTCTCTGCATCATGAAACGATGCAGGCCAAATAGCGTCAGTATGTGGAATGTATGAGTATGTAAAATGGCCGGGTGAAACAAACATCAAGAAAACATCAATATCAACTCAGGATCTTAACTCATATATATACATAACAACTCACTCAAGTGTCCTACGTCTAACAAGAAATGGTTTAGATGGGACCAATCACAAGCCACTCGACTCAACTGACTCGGAGTACTATCAAGACCTAAATGGGAGTTTCTCTTATCCGACAACCATCACTTATGAGCCAGTGATAGTACAACAATCAGACGTTATTGCCACGTCCGTCCATACCTTGCCAGGGCATGAACGCCTCCCTAATCATGGATACCATCGATTAGTCAAGTCCTATCATTTTAGGACAGTAAAAATGGGAAACATCCGACTTTAACGGTTTGATCCCACGAGAAGCATCCGACTTTAACGGTTCCATCCCTACCTACATTGGCGGCGTAGTTTCTAGGGTTCGAGTATGGACTATACTCTCACCTGCTTCGGTGTTCGATACTTCTCCCATGACTCCATGCTCATAAAACTCCCTTCGATCATCTCAAACAAGCCCTCACGGCTAGTTTCATGTGGAACATTGCCCACTCATCAACTCTATCCTCATTTCAACTCAATTAAGTCATAATGGCAAGTCTCATTTAGGACCTTGTCCACTCGTCAATTCCATCCTCCAACCAACTCAATCAAGCCTCATTTAGATAAGCATTTATGACATCTTCTCATGACTCATCACAACTCTATGGATTTAGCTCAACAATTCAAGTAGAATAACACATTTAAGGAAATTGACTTATGCAACATAATCACATAGTTAAAGAGATCAACAAAACATATTAACAAGTCCTCTCCATCAACTCAATCTAAAATAAAGGTTTTAGGAACTTCTTAGCTCAACAACATCAACACAAACAAAGTCAAATTTATAGGAGACAAAACTCATTCAAACATAAACCATACCAAGAAACTCCACTCTCATGGACCTCTAACCTAAAGGCAAGAGTAGGGCACATGGGTGGACTCATCCCATGTTTTAAGTAGCCTTACATACCTTAGTGAAGACTTGAAGAAAACCTTGATGTTGGGTTTTCAATGGAGAACTCGAATCTTGAAACTCTTGGAAGCAATTCCTTGTTAGAAATGGAGAAGAAGAAGAAGAGAGAGAGAGAAACTCCTAGAGCTTTTTTTTAGAGAGAGAGAGGGGGCTGAAAATATGATCTCAAAATGGTGTAGGGTGATACATATATAATTTGGGATAATTCCCAAATTGCCCCTTCTCAAAGTTCTAAAAAATAGGTAAAAATTCTCCCAGCGCGATAGTGGCGCGTCGCACCATTGCAGCGCCAGGCCGATTACGCCTAAACCCTGCACACCTCATAGTGGAACGCCACGCCATAGACCAAACTACTGAGGCATGTTTCTGGCACGATAGTGGCGCGTCGCGCCCTTACAGCGCCAAGGCCATATTTTCTGGGTTCTGGAAATTAGGCTTTAAAAACCCTGCATAACTTTTAGTGGCGCATCGCGCCAAGGACCAAACTACTAAGGCATGTTTCTGGCGCGATAGTGGCGCATCGTGCCCTTACAGCGCCAAGGCCATTTCCCCAGCAGTTGCAACCCAGGCCTAAAATGAAATTCCTGCCGTGTTAGTTCGTCTTAGGATCGTCATATCTTTTGACTCCAAACTCCAAAATATACATTATTGGTGGCGTTGGAAAGAAGACTCGATGACCTTTAATTTAATAGGTTGTAGGCCATCCAAATTTTCGTCTTTCAAAAGATAGGATCATTAGAAGTCGACCCCTGATATGAACTCATCCTAAAACTTAGCCACGACGAATCTTTTGGACTTAGCTTGGTACTAGGGGTCCTTTGTGACCCCAAATCACCTCTAACACTTCTCAATTTCTCAAGGACTCGTCTTAACTCATGCAAATGCTCCACAATACTCGAGTTCGACCCTACCTGAATACAAGAAGGGTCCGAATCTTTGGGAAATATTTTGAGGGGTGTTACAATCTTCCTTTCAAAGTTAGAAAAGTTTTAGTGAGCATTTCGAAAGTAGCATCAAAGGTATATGAAATTTTTTAGTCTTGAAGAAATTCTTTCCTTTTTGGTGCATATTTTCACCCTCGTTGACGGACGTAGAGTATTGTTCAAAAGCTCTACTAACTTCTCATATCATTTTATTCTTTGTTTGTTCACGATTTCTTTATTCAATCCTAGACAAACAAAGGATCAAGTTGTTGTCACCCAATTTTAGCTCTCTGTATTAAAAATTAACTACTTCGATCTATCGAATACAAGACTCAATTATTCAATCATATTCTTTGTTTTCTTTGTCGTCCCCCCTCCCTCAGACTATTTAATACTCTCTCTCTCCTCTCTATTTCTTCCTCACATTTCTTTTGCAGAGACACCCATTTTTGGGATACTTTTTCTCCACCTCCCTTTCCTCATTTTCAAACTCCCTCTCTCTCCTCTCTTATTCTTCTCCAAGAAAATACCAAACCCACGAACAAAAAATCCCACTTCACATTTTCTCCATTCAAGCACCCATTTTTGATTCATCTTCTTTGTATCCCCACTCTTTCCCTCTCCCTCACTATAAATCACCTTCACACCCAGCTGCTAACAGTGGTAGCAAACTCCTTCTTTTCGCTCTTTACTGCATTTTCCATTAATTTCTTTAAGTTGAGGTAGATGGAAGAGTTGCTGTGAGGACTTTGTAAAAGATCAAGCACATGCTCTGGAGAAATCCTAGATCTACAGTTAGTTTCAAGTTTGAGCAATGAACAGAGTAACAACAACAACCAACCAGAGAGCTCCGAGCTTCATTCTGGCAACTAGGTCCTTTCTTGGTTTGATTGTTTTGTTTATTGATTAATATTTATATTTGTTCTATTCTTATTCTTAATCATTTTCATCATTTTTGTATTTTGTTGTTGCATTTGATACAATTTTCTTAGATCAATTTAGTTTTAATTTGTTCATGGGTGTTGTTTCCTGTTGAGATTCATCCTTTTCATTATAGTTTATTATGTGTTTTGCTTCAGTTATTAGTGTTCCTATTATTTTATATGTTTGAATTATATAGTGTTATTCTATTATCATCAAGGTTGGCAACTTTTGACTTTTTTGTTTGGGATTAATTATATCAAGTTTTCTAATTTCCAGTAGGTATGTTAGTTATCATGTACTAATTATTATTATGTTGTTATGTTGTTGTTGTTATGTCGGGAAAAGACGATTTAAAATAAATTTTTACTTGTAGAGAGAAAAATCAATTTTAAAAAAAAGAGTCGCCACTTAATTTTTTAAAAGAAATTAAGAAAACTTAATTTAAAAGACCCTAACAGATTTAAATCTTAAAAATTAGAGAAAATGGGTAAGGTTTCACAATACCACTTTGAGAAGGTGTTAACACTCCAAATGGCTGCTGAGTGTAAGTAGTAAAGATAAATATATTTATTTGAGAAATAAATCAACTTGAAATACTTAATATAATTTATCAAAAAAATATACTCTATTAAATTACTAAGTAAATGAATTTTAAATATGTTTAAAGAGAAGTAATAGATCTAATGTATTTTAACTAAATTAAAAGCAATTAATACTTTAATTAAATAAGGAAAATCACTTGAGCTATTTAGGAAAAAATCAATTTAGAGAAAGACATTTTAAACTCAATTGATATACAGTGTATATCGCGGATGTATATACAATGTATATCAGTGTATACAACACTATTGTCATGTATATCGAACCATATATACACCGTATATAACTTATTTTCAGCTCCAGCAACCTGTAAATCAGCATTCCTTTCCATTGTTTTTGAAGAGGATGGCTCAAAAAAGGTTATTTGGGCCTCCGTGGCTCCATGTTGAAATGCAAATAATGGAGAAAGTTCATATTGGACTCCGACGATGGTTCATACAATAAACAAAAAGGATAAAATAAGTAAATGAATAGAGAGAAAGCAATTGAGATATGATTCTTATTAATTGAATAAAGAATACTTAAACATCTCATTTTAAGTGCAATCACTAGGATCTAAAGAAAACCAATATGAAACTTGCATCTAAGGACGAGATACCTTATTAATTCTAATTAATCGCGTGTTGTTCTAAGAGACCAATTCATGCATAATATTTAATAATAAAAATATGAGCTATTGTATATTAACAAACAAACACATAAATTTCACAGTAAATGAATAGGGACAACACAACTCATGATTAAATTACCACTAAATTCAACTTGGTAGAGTAAGTACTTGAAGCATAAGAATGAATATCAAAACACACATATGTATATATGCATAACACTTAAAAAGATCATATATGAACATAATAAAATAACATAGTGACTAACAACATCCATATATCTAGAAAAAAAGAAAAAAAGGGAGCATAGAAATATATTCGAGTAAATAAAGGGCATGGAATTAACATATACATTATACTAACTAAAATCTTGAAGCAAAATTTAAATCACTTAAGCCATGCAAGTTCTAATTAACGAGTAACTTGAACATATATTTATTATCTAAATAATGATAAAAGAAGAAATTGAAAACATAAAAATCTATATCGTCAAAGAAAACCACTTGAAAAAAATAATGAACGAAACTAAAAGTTTTCACATACTTGATAAAAAATATCACTACACTTCAAGCAAGACAAAAAATTCTGTCATTATTCTAATTAATCCTAACACATGCTTACTAAAAAAACAAGATTACAAATCGACTACATAAAAGACATGAAATAATTATTCATTAAATAAAATAAAGTCAAGAATGTTTTATTTATCTATTTTTGGACAGCGACTGAGACGACGAATTTGAGGGAGATGAACTCCTTGAACCCACTAAGAAATAAGCGAAAGAACTAAAAAAAAGAATCAAAAATTTGAGACTAAAATTTTTTGTGATTTTGTTTTCGTCTAATTTTTTTTGTTGAAGTATTATGGTCTTGCTTCCCTTTCTTTTTGGTGTTCTTCTTGTATATTTTTGAATGTTGATTAATTCTTCCTCTTTTTGTGATATTATTGTTCTTCCTCCTATAAAGAAGATGAATGTATTTTTTTAAAAAAAGAGAGATGTTGGTGGAAGTAATAATGAGGTTTTTGAATAATGATGGATTTGGTGGGGTGAAAATGGGAAAAGAAAAAAGGAAAAGGGTGAGAGGTAGGAGAATAATGATGTTTGAGAATCGTTTTTAAAAAGGGGTTAGGTGGGATTGGGAGGTGAAAAAAGAAAAAGAAGAAAGGGGTGGGGTTAGTATTGTATAAGTATAATATATGTATTGTAGTGATTGGTGTTGGGCCAAAATTATTATAAAAATTGGGTTTTAGGTGAATAGGTGTTAGTATGTTGTAGTAGTGTAGGTTGTTGTTGTTATTGGGTTTGTAGAGAGTGGGATGACAATATTGGGTTGGGATGACTTTGAGCCCAAATTTTGGTTTAAAAAAATGACTTGAAATTTGGTTAAGGGAGGAATTAAAAAATGATTAGATTTATTAGGAAAATGGCCATAAAAAATTGATTTAATTTGTGAATTCAGCTAAAAATTAAATAAGATGAATCGATAATAATTAATTAATGAACTTCTTAATTGTAATCCAAATGAATTAATTATCTTAGTTATAAACTAGTTAATTCAAAAATATAAGCTACTAATTTACAAAATAATAAAATTAAATTATTATTATTATTATCTTATCATTTTTGAATATTTATAGAAAATAATAATTAAATAGATAATTATATATTATTAAAAATTATAAGAATGACAAATTTTTCTTTTAAAATACACTTAAAAATATTTTGGTATTTTATAAAAAGTAATTATTTCAGATTGTTTCAAATTGAAGAAGCTAAATAATTAATATACGTTTGTGGAGGGTCAAAATGGGATGTCAACAACTGTTCCTTTCTTTGGATAGGGTCGATGAAAGAGATCTTGGACAAAGAAAATTAACAAAATCAATTCTGACCGACTACATTTTCATTATCCTGAAAAGGGGTTTGATATGCACTTTGGAAATTATGGTTGGACCTCGATATTAGGATTCCTACATATCTCAGATTATATGAGAATTCAGGCCATTTGTAGTTCAATACTTTTGATTTGGCGCACTAGTTTGTAAGAATACAAAATCTATCCTGGTGTCGATTATAGAGAAACTAGAATGCTCGGAAATGAGATGAGGAAGTTGGAGTATATTCGAGTTTTCAAAATCGAGGCCGCCTACATATATCTAAACATGAGAATCAGATTGTTTGTAGTTTGACACCTTTGGTTAGGAGGAGTGACCAATAAATCGAGTATGAAAAAGAGGCTTGCAACCTATTAGCCATGAATGTGGTGCACATCACACCCATAATTAAGAACTTACAGGGACATAATTTCCATAGTTCTAGGTGCATTGTCACTCGGATTGAAAAGTTACTTCTGGTGAGAGTCAAAATTTTTCGAATGCAAAACAGAAATTGATAAACCTCAAAGAAATACCCACATGCCTTCTAATAGGGGTATGGTTTGATTGTGATGGAATTCTCCCTTCAACTCGTGTCCTAAGAGTTTGATACTCCTCTTTGGACTATATCTCAGTTCGCTGCTAAGAAAAAGTTTCACGTTATACTGCATCCTTCTTAATGTCTTTCGCACCTGTGGTTTAATTGAGAATTCATCCTTTTGGATGCTCTCGACAAAGACTGAGAAAAAATTCATTAGTAAAAAATGTAACTCAAATAGAAAAGCAGTGTTGTTACTATGTTGGCATGTCAACTCCTCTGATTTTGACGTAAAGCAAACAAAACATACTTCCTAAGTTTATGTGATTAATAATATATTTATCGAATGCTAATTTATTTCAATTTTAATGCAATATGCGATGAGTTGATATGATGCAATATGATGATGAATTGATATGATGCAATATGATGATGAATTGATATGATGCAATATTATAATGAATTGATATGATGCAATATGATGATGAGTTGATATGATGCAATATGATGATAAGTTGATATGATGCAATATGATTATGGCCTTTTGGCAATGATATGATAATGATGATGACCCTCTCGATAATGATAATGATAATGAACCTCTCAGCAATGATATGATAATGATGATGACTCTCTCGGCAATGATATGATAATAGTCTTTTGGCAATGATATGATATGGTCCTCTTGTCAATGATATGATAATGGTCTTTTGGCAATGATATGATAATGGCGATAGCCCTCTTGACAATGATATGATAATGGCCCTCTTGACAATAATATTACCACTTCCGATAATATGATAGGAATGACCCTCTTGGCAATGATATTATAACTCCCCGATAATATAATATGAATCGCCCTCTTGGCAATAATATTACCACTTCCAGTAATATACTATGAATGACCCTCTTGGCAATGATATTACCACTCCCGATAATATAATATGAATGACTCTCTTGGCAATGATATTATCACTTTTGGTAATATAATATGAATGACCCTCTTGGCAATGACAATGATAATGATGATGATGTCCTATTGATAGGATGATGATGCTTTATTAGTAGGAATGATGATACTCTGTGGATAGAATAATGATCGATATCCTTCAAATGTTGATATTTGATCAATTTTTGGCATGATATTGGATATTTTAGCTAGTTTCACTTCAAACCTTCTTTGGTATTTGATGCGGCTTATGTATGTCCATTAGACATTTTTGACGTTGGAGAATACAATTTGACATCATTATAGAAGCTTGCATGCTTTGAAAGTGGCTTTTTCATGTGTTCCTGTACTCAAAAGGAAACAAGTAATAAACACATTATCGTTGTAACTAACGACTATGCAAAAAATCTTTTAGAAAAATTCTTTAAAATATGTACAAAGTGCCTGATCACTTCGACATTAGTATGCGAATATCATTCTCATTTTCGAACACTTTATATTCGTTGTGTCTCATGGTTTGCTAGGGATTTGAACGAGGCATTGTTGCTCGTATTTTGAACTTCTTCTTTTTGTCTGATGAATCCTGATGACAAAAATTATCACTTTTGAGAACTCTTTATTCTTTTGACTTCTTTATACTTTCTGAACGGAGGATATGATGATCCTTTATAAATCTGCATCCACAAAAAATTTATTAGTTTTGAATGAATTGTTCTGTGTTGAATTCTCCGTAAGTTTGCTCCTTGTCTTGCGATCTTTGATTGCTTGCTCTAATTCCCCACTTTTCGGTAGATATAAGACGAAAAATATATTTATGCAAAATATTCGATGTATTAAAAGCTTTTAAGAAAGATGAGTTTTTAAAAATCAATTTGGAAAGGGTCACTGCCATATGTCATGTCACGTATAGCTTAGATGAACTTCGTTGGTTCAAAGCTTTAAGCATGTCTGATAGCTCGTTAGGAGAATTCTGAGAATCCCTGAGGGTTGAAGTTGGAAAGTCCTGACATAGCTAAAAAAATTATAGTTGACTCTGAACTGTGATGGTGCTGGAGACTGTTGGGTTTGACATTAAACTTCTAATAATATTGGGGATCATTTGAATCTAGTCTTGAACTTTTAAAGTTGACCAAAACCTTTAGACAATGTCGAAGATCATTTGTAGTTAGCTTTAAATTTCTGACCATGTTGAAAATATTCAAAACTGCCTTTAAAGATGTGATACTGTTTGATAAATTTTTGAGGTCACCCCTAAAAGATTATGTCCCAGTTAGATATCTTGGTGAATATCAAACTACCTAAAAGATATTTGTAGAATTTTTGAGGCCCTCTCAAAAATTCTGTCCCAATTGCTTTTTCTGATTCACCTTAGTCTTGACTCTTCTATAGAAAGATCTTCTTTGAAATTTTTGAGTTCCTACCAAAATTTTTGTCCCAGTTTCTATCATAAATAAAGAACTTACGGGAGACATGACCAAACGGTTGTGGTGTCTACGTATCCCATTGAAGCAGGAATCAGGTCAAATATAGTTCCCCTCTCGAGAGATAAATAAAAAATAGGAGATTTTAATAGAAAAATGATCGAGGCCGCCATAGGCCACCTACGTATCTCATTCTTGAGAATTCAGGTCAGACATAGTTCAAACTCCAAAAGGGGATATAAAAAATAGATAAAGGGGTGACCGAACCCGACATAGTCTGCCTACGTATCTCATTCTTGAGAAATCAGGTCAGACGTAGTTCATTACAAAGAGGAGGGTTAATTTAAAAATAAACAAGCATAGAAAGGATTACAAGCAAATGACATAATTACAGGTAAAGTGATAAAAGAAAATTCAGAACCTTCAAACATAGTATCTCTTGATGGCATCTGAGTTGATTGGCTTCAGCCACTCTTGGCTATCCATTTCAGACAATATTAAGACACCTCTAGATAATACTTTGTGAACCATGTATGGTCCTTGCCAATTTGGCGCAAACTTTCCTTTATACTCATATTAATGTGGAAAAATGCATTTGAGAACCAATTGACCAACTTCAAATATTCTTGGTCTCACTCATTTGTTAAAATCATGAATCATTCTTTGTTGGTACAATTGACCTAGGCAAACAACGGTCATTCTCTTTTCATTAATCAAAGACACATATTTAATTCGATTATGAACCCAGTCGGCGTTGCTTAATTAAGCTTTTTGAATGATTCTCAATGAAGGTATTTCCATTTCGATGGGGATTACAACTTCCGTCCCATATACTAGCAAGTATGGGGTTGCTCCAATTGATGTTCTGACAGTCGTTCGGTAAACTAACAAAGTATATAGCAACATCTCATACCAACCTCTGTGATTATCAATCATTCTCCTCAAGATCTTTTTGATGTTCTTGTTGGAAGTTTCTACGGCTCCATTCATTTAAGGATGATACGCGATTGAGTTTCAGTGATTAATCTTGAATTGCTCACATATATCTTTCATCAAATGACTATTGAGATTTTCTCCATTATTGGTAATGATGGAATTCGGAATTCCAAATCTACCAAATTGTTACGGACGAAGTCTGCTACTACCTTTTTCGTAACTGATTTATACGAGGCTGTTTCTACCCACTTGATGAAGTAATCAGTGGAAACTAGAATGAACCTATGTCCATTAGAGGCGGCTGGCTCTATTGGACCAATATCCATACCCTAAGCCACAAATAAACAAGGAGAACTCATAGCATTGAGTTCATGAGGAGGTACTCGAATCAAATCACCGTGCACTTGACATTGATGACATTTTTTCACATACTTACAACAATCATGCTCCATAGTCATCCAAAAATAGCCGGCTCGAAGGATCTTCTTTGCCAAAGTAAGCCTATTTATATGAGTTCCATAAACTCCCACGTGAATCTGTTCGAGAAGCTTCATAACTTCAATGGAATTGACACATCTGAGAAGTCCCATAGCTGGAGTCTTTCTACAAAGGGTTTCTCCACTTAGAAAGTAATTGTTATCCCTTCGACATATTACTTTCTTCTGATTGAAAGTCGCATTATCTGGATAAGTTCCGATTTTTAGATACTTCTTTATGTCAAAATACCAAGGACTTCCATCTAGTTTTGCTTCGATATGCAAATAGTGAGTGGGTTGTTCTTTCAAATATATCTCTAGAGGATCAATGTAACTTGTATCCGGATATTTGATCATTGACAAAATTGGAGTTTGGCCACCATAGGATAATGTTGGCTAGATTTTGATATTAGGACTGATCCAATTGCATTTCCTTCATGATTCACCGCCCTATCAAAAATACCCTCCAATCAGGGTATGCTTCGGAGATATTTTCTCCTAAAAATGATACCTTTTCATCGGGAAAATAACCTCTTAGTGGTTCATATGATTTGTCTACTAGATTTTCTGTGAGATGATCAACTAAGGCTTGTGTTTTTATCGCCTTTTGGGTCACATACACAATATCGAACTCACTTAAAAGCATTTGCCATTTTGTCAACTTCCCAGTTGGCATCGCCTTCTGAAAGATATACTTCAATGAATCCATCTTGGAAATAAGATATGTAGTATATGAGGACAAGTAATGTCTCAACGTTTGAGAAATCCAGGTTAAAGCACAATAAGTTTTCTCCAAAAGAGTATAACGATCCTCGTATGGAGTAAACTTCTTGCTTAAGTTGTAGATTGATCGTTCCTTCTTTTCAGTCTCATCATGTTGACCTAGCATACATCCAAATACGTTATCCGAGACAGACAAATATAGCAACAATAGAATTTCTTCCCTTGGAGGAACTAACACCGGTGGATTAGACAAGTAACTTTTGATAGCATTGAAAACTGTGTTACACTCTTCAGTCTATTTTGTCAATACATCTTTTTTCAAAAACTTAAAGATAGGCTCACAAATCAATGTGGATGAGCTATAAATCGCCTGATATAGTTTAATCTTCCCAAGAAGCTCGTCACTTCCTTCTTGGTCTTTGGTGGAGGTAATTCTTGAATCACTTTGATTTTAACAGGATCAAGCTCAATACCTCTTCTACTGACTATAAACCCCAATAACTTGCTAGCTGGCACTCTAAAAGTACATTTAGCAGGATTTAACTTTAAGTTGTATTTGTACAGATGATCAAAGAACTTCTTCAAGTCAGTCAAATGATCCGCACGGGATTTGATAATGACATCATCCACGTACACTTCAATTTCCTTGTGAATCATATCATGAAAAATGGTTGTCATGGCTCTTATGTAAGTGGCCCTAGTATTCTTGAGACTAAATAACATTACTCGATAATAATACACACCCCATGGTGTGATAAAAGTTGTATTTTCTTCATCTTGTTCCTCCATTAGAATCTGGTGATAACCCGCGTAGCAATCCACGAACGAATGCATCTTATGCTTGGCACAATTATCAATGAGAATATGCATATTTTGCAATGGAAAGTTATCTTTAGGGCTAGCTTTATTCAGATCTTTATAATCAATACAGATTCTGATCTTGCCATCCTTCTTAGGAACTGGAACAATGTTGGCTAACCAAATCGGATACTATTCCACTTCCACAACTCTAGATTGAATTTGCTTGGTAATCTTTTCTTTGATCCTCAAACTCAAATATGGCTTGAACTTTAGAGTCTTTTGTTTTACCGGACAGCAATCCGAATTGATTGGCAATTTATGAGAAATAATGTCTATACTCAAACCTGATACATCATCATAAGACCAAGAAAATATATCGATGTACTCTTTAAGCAAATTGATAAGTTCCTTCCTTTGAGCTTTTGCTAAATGGACACTAATTATAATTTCCTTGATATACTCATCATCTCCTAGATTCACAGCCTGAGTTTCCTCTTGATTTGGCTTATATTGCTCCTCAAATTATTTCAATCCCTCGGTGAGGTGTTCGGATATCGTAGCCTCTTCATCATAATACTCAACCCATCACCATCTATCTCATTTTGTTCATTTACCTTGTGACATGACATGATATTGGCATGCTTTAAGTTATTTTTACTAAAATCATAAGCAAACAAAGTTAGATAAGTAAAATATAGACCGATAAGCAAATAATAAATAAATTTTGCAATAAAGAAGGTCTTCATATAAATCAAAAGAAAATACAAACTTGGTCCATGACTGTGGGTCAATCTACCTTTTTTCAAACATCACAAGGGGAATTTAACGCATAACTAGATTAAAATAACATAAAGGGTGGGTCTCGGTCCTCCTCTAGACTACCACCGATTTAAAAGTAAGTAGATAATATGTCTTTATCTACCAAGATGACCGAGTAACTAAGAGTGGAGTGGACGTCCAATTAGATAATTGCTCTTCTGGATCAGCATCATAGATGCCTGATGTCCCCATTTCTTCCTCCAAAATTACGTCAACTTCCTCAAAAAGATCTCAGATTCCTACCCCAAAACTGCCATCATTGACATATTCTCAACTGGAAATGACATATACAAGTGAAGTATTGGCCTAGCCAACACTCGATCAACCCTCCCGCTTACCGCCTCTGCCTCGTCGTCTTCCGTGTGGACATATCCCAAACCATACTTCAATCCTCTATCAAGAATATGAATAGGCTCGATGATTCCTTGAAAATACTTCTCCAATATGAAACCTGACTCAAAACTGCTTCAGAGCATTATAACGGCTATCATTTTATAAACAAAAGGCATAGGAGGTTGTGGGGCCAAATCGTCACCAATGGCATTTACTAGCTCCACTATGCAGAAGCCGGTACCTTTAGTAATATCATCAACAATTGGCTCATAACCATTTGCATGACTTCCTTCACTATAAACGACCACCTCATGGTCATTCTTTATGAACTTTATCATTTGATGGAGAGTAGAGGGCACGGCTCGGGCCATATGGATCCATAATCTTCCTAATAGTAGGTTATAACTACTGGTGATGTCCATCACCTAGTACTCTACAACAAAATTAGCAGGACCTACCTAAATACCCAAGTTCACAGCTCCTAATGTATCTCTTTGACCCCCATCAAAAGAACTAACATTAAATTGGTTCTTTTGAACTTTTCCCAAATCAAAGTTCAACTGTTTGAGAGTCGACAAAGAAAAAAAGTTAAGACCCAATCCATCAATGATCAATACATGATTCATGGTTGTATCCCGACACTTAATAGTGATATAAAGATCTTTTCTATGCATCATACCTTCAAAAGGAAACTCTTCATCGCTAAAACTAATACGGTGTCCTTGAATGACTCGACTCACCATAACTGCCAGATTATCTCCATTTGTACCCACGGGTACGTAAGTATCATCTAAAGCTTTTATCAAGTCATGTTTATACTATTGTGAGCTCATCAACAATGCCCATATTGAGATTTGGGCAGTTACTTTCTTCAGATGTTTCACTATAGATTACTCTTTTGATTGCATCTTCCACCAAAACTATTCAGCCTCAGCTTCACTGATCGGTCTCTTTTGTTGATACTTCTTATGCCATCCTTAAGCTAATTCTTCTGGGGTGTAACACCTATCAAACCGTTTTATTCCCTGAGTTGCTATAGTCTCGATCATGAACTTCTTCTGGTTAGGAATTTCTCTTGGCACCAAAGAAACAACCTTTTGAGGTATTAAAATAAAAAATTCCAATTTCTCAATTATGCTTATTAAAGCCACAACATTTTCAAGACTATTACGATAGGCTGGGACTATGGCCTTTGTTACACACTAATCTTCTTTCATCTCAATCATATTGATATTAACCCCGTTGTGATTCGATAAAGGATTACTATTGACATTACGAGTGGCGGTTTGAAGAATGAAGACCTCACGATCAATCAAATCCTGAATCTTATGCTTCAAATTGATATAAGTTTCGGTGTCATGCCCGAAACTGTTGGAATGATACACACATGTTCTATTAACTCTGAAGAATCTAGAGCTTGTATCGGCCAGTTTAGGTGCAATGGGATGAATAATGCTTGCATCTCTTAATCTTTCGAACAGCTTAGTTCGACTTTCCACTAGAGGAGTAAAAGTCCTAGCGGGCTTCTTTTTAAAATTGGGTTGAGAAAGGTCGTAGTTATTTCGCGGAGGTAGGGGTACATGATGATAATTCAGATGATTTTAGTGGGAAGGTGTGGGATTTAGAATCTTAGATACGGTTGTGTTGGTAATTTGGTTATAGAGTTCGATAGTTTGGTGGGGTACTTTGGTATTGTGGAGCTGGGTAATTAGAAGGTGGAGTTTGATAACTTTGAGGCGAGGCTTGGTAATTTGAGGGTGGAGTTTGGTAACTAGAAGGTGGGGTTTGGTAATTCAATTGGGTATAGTAAACTTGATATGAACTTTGTGGATCTCGCGGATATGCCTTGAAAGGTGCAGATTTCCCTTGGTTGATGTTGGCGAATCTCTTCCCTTCAGGCGTGTAGGAAATGGTAGATACATCCTCTCTTTTCCTTAAACATTCCCAAAAACCCAGTTGAGGAGGCTACACGGGCTACCTTACCAGTCTTGAGCCCATCCTCGATAGTCTCACCTACCTTGACTATCTCGAGAATTTTTTCTCTAACAAGCAACATTAATCTCTCATAATATTTAGGCTCCTGCATGCGTACAAATACTTCAAAAATCTCTTTCTCTATCATGGGAGGTCAAACTCTGGCGTCCTCTTTCCTCTATTTGTATACATACTGGCGTAGCTTTCAGTGGATTTATGCTTTATTTTGACCAAAGAGTAGTGGTCGAGAACAATCTCCATGTTGTAAGAAAACCTCTTGATAAAATCTTTGGCCAACGCATTCCAAGTATACCATTATTTCATTTCTTAGGAGGTGAACCATTCCAAGACCCCCTCACTTAAACTTTGGCTAAAGAGCGGCATTAGCAAGCTTCGTTCTTCCCAATTCCTAGTAGTTGATTATAATATGGTCTCAGATGAGCCAAAGGATTTTCAGTTCCTTCGAAAGTGTCAAATTTTTTAAACACCTCTAGAAGGTCCAAATTCGGGTGAATACACAAATCTTCATAATTTAATCCTACAACATCCAACGCGTAATGAAACTCCTTCATATCTTATGATCTCTTCTTTCATATTCAATTTGGTTATCTATTCCTTTGTCCTCCACTCTCTTTCCTGTTCCTCATAGTGATCAAGTTTGGAACCGTTGGCATAGGGTTCATTTGGGATTAGGATTTGGAAAGTTAGCTTTTAAGGCAAGTGAGGGATAATGGAGGGATTTTGTGTATTTTGAGGGACTTGGTAATTTTGAGGAAATTTCAGAGGGTTAGTGTGCTGATTTGGGTGATGGGGAAAGGTTTGTGGATTGTTAACATTTTGGCTTCGCGGGGGAAGAAAAACTTGTGGATTGGTATTTTGAGGAGAAAGAAAGGTTTGAGGGTTGGTATTTTATGGAGGAGGGAAGGTTTAAGGGTTGTTATTTTAAGGGTAAAATGGCATTTGGTAGGAAGTAGAAGCATGATGGAGATTTGAGGTAGTGAGATCAACAATGGAGGAATTTTAAGCAAGGTTTGAGGATGGGTTTTGAATGTGTTCCATACTTGAAATTAGAGAAGGGAAATGGAGTGGAGTCCTTTCCTTACCTGGAACCGGCGTGTTGGCGGCGATAGCTAGATTTGACAATTGTCAATTTTTCTGTATCTCAACTCTCATATCAGCGATCTATTGCACCAACTGTGAAATTAGATCACTCAGTTCAGCGACGACAGGGCCTGTCACAACAATATCTGTCAAACCAGTGTTGTTATTATTGCCAGTCATTTTCCTTTTTCTCTACTAATAGATTTTGATCGGGAAAGGAATCTTTGAAAGTTTTTGATCTCGTAAAATAAGGATGCTCGGCCAATTTATCAACACATATCAATTCTAAATACCTAATAAAACAAAAACAACTTAAAAACGAATATATTAGTCTTTGTTCACAGCATCTAATGCAAAATTTTACATATAATAAGGCAAATAAACAGATAAGACACATAAGTAGTTATTGTGCTTCCTAAACAGATGTGTGACCCTTTTGTACCAAGGGTAGGCCTAGCGAATTGAAGAATGTATACATTTTCTTAAGCCAATTCATTATCCCCAAAGTACTTTAAAACATTCAAAATGTTTAACAAATCTCAAAAATAGGTATAGAAGTTCAGAATGGAAATAACAAAATAAATTACAAATAAAAGAAATCCCACGCAGGGGATGATAATGAACTTTAAGTTTCTTTTGATCCTTCACTAAGTTTGGTTCTCTTGGCGATGATGACTTCTTTCCATATGGCATATTTGTCTGCCCACAGATGATCTCTTACTAACTGATCCCCTTCTTGATGCCTAAACCTTTCTACGAACTAGATCTATTGCTCCATGATATCATCTAACTTAGACATGTACTGTCTCACTCTTCATAACTCTTTATTTAGCTGGGCTATGACTTTGGTGTCTTATGAATATCGGCGATGATGATCCAACTCATTCTTCTCATACTTCTCTTGTAGCTGATGGAGTCAAATTTGATGTTTAGCGCCAACATCTACAACATGATGAGGGACATTTGGCACTGCTTCGATGATTTTGATAAGGTTCTTCTTTATCTTTTCCCTATACTTCACAGAACACTCAGGTTAAAATCTATTCGGCAATGACTCACCCAACACCCTTCGAGTTTTCCATGTTCTAAGTATCTGTTCAGCAAAAGAGACTTGGCCACTTTCGTGGTGCGTTACAAACTTTCTTATGTTTGCGGTTTGTGTAAGTTCTTATTTTCCTCCTAGTTGTCTAAGGACTCGAATGGGGGAATATAGTCGGGTTCCTCTTAATCCGGGTAATATCAAGTAAGGGACCTTTTCCCTCGGATCGTTATTTACTCTGGTAGAACCATACTCTCGATTGACCATTGCACATTTTCTTCTCTTAATGCCTAAAGCCTTGGATACCAGAATTTTTAACCTTCAGTTCTATGAAAATGATTACAATATAACCACCAACCGTAATCTTCAAGTTCGTCTGGTCAGCTCAAAGGATCTGGATGTTCTAGATAATAAGCTTTGAGTAAGTGTCTCATCATCCACCATTGAAGTATCAGATTATATCTCTGAAAGAATCGTCCACCATTTTTACACTTATCCAAAGCTCGATAAATGTCTGCAAGAATCATGGGTGCCAAAGTATAGTACTTGGTTGCGGACCCGTAGTTTATCCCATTGAAGATGGAATGAGTGAACATTAATACATTTGGATGGATAGTATAGTTTAGGCCTTGGGGAAACACCATTGTCCCAAGTAGGCATATTGCAAACGCAAGGGGACGTGTTTCCTTCCATTTTTCCTTTGAGACAAATTCGTCTTGATACTTTTCAAAAGCTCTTTCTCGTCCAAATTGATTGTAAAGTTTTTGAAGTGGAATGTTCGGTTCGGGAAGCCTGTCTATCCATTTAGCTTTGGCAAGTGAAAGTTCTTCCTTGATCTTGTAAAAATCCCATATTTTGGGAATAAGGAGGTCACTATCAGGCTTATGCTTCCATTTGTTACACATGCCTATACTCTCGTAGCTATCAAGGACTTCCTTGATAGTTGGGATTATTTCTACTTCCCCTAATCTAAACAGGTTATCACTATCCCATAATTTCACCATTGTTCCAACTAAATCAGGCCAAGCCTCTATTTCCATAATTGATGGGATATGGCCTATGTGACTTCGAACCTTTTTCTTGTCTTCGTTGTTCATAAATTTCCACCATACTCAGAGGTAAGGATGAAGTAGAGTCGCCATCTGGGTTCTCAAGGGTTCGTCTATTGGGTGCATCCTATAAGAAAGAAAATAAGTTACCCCCACCCCCATTGGATAATTGATTTGTTTAAAATGATATATACATCCTTCAATTAAACACATAAGCAAGATTGTCTTTTATTGACCAATAGGCCAAATAGACACAAGGTGGGCTTCTAATTGACCCAATAAGCCATCTTAGGCCAATGCGCTGAATTAGGGTTATGGTTTCGCTCTACGCTAGGTTGACTAAGAGTGAATTTTGCAAGACTGGTAACCCAAGCGGACAACTCAGGCTGGAACTTACGACAATCATTGGACACATGGAGTATCAATAAATCATCAATCGTTTCAAAAAAAGGCAAAGTATAAAAAGTTTGGCTGCAGTTTCGCAAAACTGTTTTTTAATATACTATACATTCAATTGAAAGATGCTATGAAATGCAAATGACAATTTAATATATAAATTAAACACATAATTGTGCAATTAAGGAAATCTAGAATTATTAATTATTAAAAACTCAAACAGTTAGTCAAATAAGCAATCAAATCTAATGGTTAGAACCTAATATGATCCCTAGTGGAGTTGTCATTTCTCTTATGTCAGGAAAAGATGGTTTAAAATTAATTTTAACTTGTAGAGAGAAAAATCAATTTTTAAAAAAAGAGTCTCCACTTAATTTTTTAAAAGAAATTAAGAAAAACTAATTTAAAAGACCCTAACAGATTTAAGTCTTAAAAATTAGAGAAAAAGGGTAAGGGTTCACATTTCCACTTTGAGAAGGTGTTAGCACTCAAAAAGGCCGCTATTGTGCGGTTATCCGACGATTTGAAAATTACTTGACTAACTTTGAGAAAATTACCTGTAAATAGTAAAGATAAATATATTTATTTGAGAAATAAATCAACTTGAAATACTTGAGATAATTTATCAAAAAAATATACTATATTAAATGACTAAGTAAATGAATTTTTAATATGTTGAAAGAGAAGTAATAAATCTAATGTATTTTAACTGAATTAAAGGCAATTAAAACTTTGATTAAATAAGGAAAATCACTTGAGCTATTTAGGGAAAAATCAATTTAGAGAAAGACATTTTAAACTCAATTAATTTGAAAGAAAATCAACTTAAAAACCTTTAAGATAATTTGGTAGAAAATTATATTTGTTGAAATGTCTAAGTAAAAGAAAACACTTAAATGAAATTATTTTTAAAGAATAAATTAATAGAAAAATAATTTCTCTTTTAGGGGAGTTCAATTAAGTTAAACCAAGCTAAATCAACTTCTACACAAGTGTAAATTAACGTAAATAAATAAATAAATTATTACAATTTGAATTAAATATAAATAAATAAAGTATGAAAATTTGGCCCAACACTTAGTTTCTATACGTCTGGACTAAGTTATTGGGCCACCAATTCTACTATATATTGCGGATGTAAACACACTGTATATCAGTGTATAATACAGTGTATACAATACTATTTTCATATATATCGAACTGTATATACACCGTATACAACTTATTTTCAGCTCCAACAACCTGTAAATCAGGATTCCTTTCCATTTTTTGAAGAGGATGACTCGAAAAAGGATATTTGGGCCTCCTTGATTCAATATCGAAATGCAAATAATGGAGAATGTTCATATTGGACTCGAACGATGGTTCATACAATAAACAAAAAGGATAACATTAGTAAATGAATAGAGAGAAAACAATTAAGATATGATTCTTATTAATTGAATAAATGATACTTAAACATCTCATTTTAAGTGCAATCACTAGGATCTAAAGAATTTTAATATGAAACTTGCATCTAAGGACGGGATACCTTATTAATTCTAATTAATCATGTATTGTACTAAGAGACCAATTCATGAATAACATTTAATAATACAAATATGAGCTACTGTGTATTAACAAACAAACATATAAACTTAATAGTAAATGAATAGGGACAACACAATTCATTATCAAATTATCAATAAATTCAACTTGGTATAGTGAGTACTTGAGGCATAAGAATGAGATATCAAAACACACATATGCATATATGCATAACACTTAAAAGGATCACATATAAACATAATAAAATAACATAGTGACTAACAACATGCATATATCTAGAAAAAAAGAAAAAAAAGGAAACATATAAATATATTCTAGTAAATAAAGGGCATGGAATTAAATATATACAATATACTAACTCAAATCTCGAAGCAAAATTTAAATCAATTAAGTCATGCAAGTTCTAATTAACAACTTAAGCATATATTTATTATCTAAATGATGATAAAAGAAGAAATTGTAAACATAAAAATCTGTATCGTCAAAGAAAACCACTTGGAAAAAATAATGAACGAAACTAAGAGTTTTCACATACTTGATAAAAAATATCACTACATTTCAAGCAAGACAAGAAATTTTTTTCATTAATCTAATTAATCCTAACACATGCTTACTAAAAAAACAAGATTACAAATCGACTACATAGAAGACATGAAATAATTATTCATTAAATAAAATAAAGTCGAGAAAAGATTTTAAACTATTTTCAGGCAGCGACTGAGACGACGAATTTGAAGGCGATGAACTCCTTGAACCCACCAAAAAAAGAGCGAAAGAACTAAAAAAGAAAAAAAGAATCAAAAATCCGAAACTAAAATTTTTTGTGATTTTTTTTCGTCTAATTTTTTTTGTTGTAGTATTATGTTCTTGCTTCCTTTTTTGTGTGTTCTTCTTGTATGTTTTTGAATGTTGATTAATTCTCCCTGTTTTTGTGATATTATTGTTCTTCCTCCTTTGAAGAAGATGAATGTATTTTTTTTTTAAAAAAAGTGAGAGGTTGATGGGAGTAATAATGAGGTTTTTGAATAATGATGGGTTTGGTGGAGTAAAAATGAGAAAGGAAAAAGGGTGGGGTAGGAGAATGATCATGTTTGAGATTTTTTTTTGAAAAAAGGCGGGTTAGGTGGGATTGGAGGTGGAAAACGAAAAAGAAGAAAGGGGTGGGGTTAATATTGTATAAGTATAATATATGTACTGTAGTGAGCTGGTGTTGAGCCAAAATTATTATAAAATTAGGCTTTAGGTGAATAGGTGTTAGTATGCTATAGTAGTGTAGGTTGTAGTTCTTATTGGGTTTGTAGAGAGTGGGATGACAATATTGGGTTGGGATGACTTTGAGCCCGAATTTTGGCTAAAAAAATAACTTGAAATTTGGTTAAGGGTGGAGTGAAAAATGATTAGATTTGTAAGGAAAATGGTCACACGAAAATTGATTTAATTTGTGAATTTAGCTAAAAATTAAATAAGATGAATCGATAATAATTAATTAGTGAGTTTCTTAATTCTAACCAAAATGAATTAATTATCTTAGTTATAAACTAATTAATTCAAAAATATAAGCTTACTAATTTACGAAATAATAAAATGAAATTATTATTATTATCTTATCATTTTTGAAGATTTATAGAAATTAATAATTATATAGATAATTATATAGAACTGTATATATATCATTAAAAATTATAAGAATGATAAAATTTTCTTTTAAAAATACACTTGAAAATATTTTGGTACTTTATAAAACTAATTACTTCAGATTGTTTAAAATTGAAGAAACTCAATAATTAATATACGTTTGTGGAGGGTCAAAATTGGGTGTCAACAGTTGTTATTTATTTTGTTGCATTTTACGTTAAATTATTTCGTGTTAGTTTACATATGATTTTATATAACCAAAATTAGCCAATGAAAAAAATCTCTTCGTCGGTTTTTGAAGCCTGCCCATTTTAAAAGACGAATTTTTTTAGTTTAAGTTATATACATTGCTCTTATTGTTTAGTTGTTATTATCTTATTATTTTTGTCATCATTCGTTAGAATTGGTAGACAAATTTTGCTCACTTGCTTTTACTTTTGTTGTTGCCATTATTACTTCTTATTCTTTATTTTACTATGTGATTATTGTTTGTTTTATTATTATTTTCTTGTTGTGGAGCCAACATTGTTATATATTTTTTTACTTTTAGTTTACAGATCTACTATGTTTCTTCCAAAGATATATTTGTTATGGTGTGTTGCTGTTACCTTTTATTTTTTTATTTTTATTCGTGCTACTTTCTCCATTATTGTCTTTTAATATTGATTATTGATTTTATTCAAGTTTAGGCTTGATTATTTTAATTGTTTGTTAAAGTGTGCTGATAACTTTCTTTCTTTTGTCTTTTTATATGTTCCAATAATAATTTGGTGTCGTAGTCATATGTTTACTGTTAAAATATTATTTTAAATTTGGGTTGATCATTTCTAATGTTACTACTAATTTAGTCAAGTATTCATTAATGTTTGTTGGTTATTATGTTCTTAAATTTGTTTTAATCCGTTTTAAGTATTGCTTAAGTGGTTACATACATAACTTTAGTTTGAAAATTGGCCGATAAAGAAATTATCGTCGATTTTTAAGGTCTCTCATGTTCATAAGATGGATTTTATTCTTTGAGTTGTCATTGTCGTTATCATTATCATCATCATCGTTGTTGTTGTTGTTGTTGTTGTTATTATTATTATTTTGTTTATATTTATTCATTATTAACACTTTTACTAAGTGTCTTTAAGGTACCCAACCCAAAGTTGCTTCCCGAAGAAATTATTCGAATAAATTTTGAATAATAATTTTAATTCATTATAACGTATATTATTGATGTTAGACAAATATTAGGTTGTTTCCTATATCATTGTCTTACTTTATTTATGTGTATATTTCATTGTTTATTATATTTGTTATGTTATTTATCTCCTCCTCAATTTATAAAAAAATGAATTCAGTCGGGAATCACAGTTGTGGATTTCGAAGGATGCTAATACCTTTCCTTTGGGATCACTTGAACCCCTTACCTATAATCTAATGGTTTCGTAGACTATTTTGCTAATTAATGGGTTTTTAATTATCCTAAAAGTTAGGTGGCGACTACTTATAATCACGTTGTGTGCATTATTTGCAAAAATAGGAATGTAACAGAATAGCGACTCCGCTGGGAAGATAGATGTTCTAACCATTATGGGTTCATTTTTTTAAATTGAGGAGATTTTATTTTTATTATGTCATACATTGTATCTTGTATATATCATGTTGATTATTTGTATATTGTACTTATTATTTATTCATTATTTATTTAATTATATGTATACTGGCATTTGCATTAATGGCATATTCCGTCAATCGGCTCTATTTTTTTTGTATTTGAAAGAATGATTTTACGAACCCGCAATTGGTCTTTTTTATACAAAATTCTTTTCAAATGCATGACAACTTATGGGTTCTCCATGCGGCCAATGATTTTCATAAGTTCCAACCCAAGTTGTCCGCTTGGATTACTAGTCTTTCAAAAGCTACTCTTGATGATTCGTAAAAATAACTATTTAATCAAAAGTTGTGGTTGTATAGTCAAAATTTGCGCCTGCTTAGTCAAAAATTATGACTGGTTAGTCAAAATATTTTGTTGTACAAAATTGTGGCTACTTAGTCAAAATTTACGGCTGCTTAGTCAAAAATTGTAGTTGTGTCGTAAAAAGTTGCGGCTGCTTAGACAAAAATTACTGTTGTAGAGTCAAAAGTTGTGGCTATCTAGTCAAAAACTTTGGTTGTATAGTCAAAAGTTGTAGTTGTATAATCAAAAATTGCGGCTGATTAGTCAAAAGTTATAGTTGTTTTTTCAAAAATTATTGCTACCTAGTCAATTGTTGGAACTATGTTTGACCTGATTTCTACTTCAATGGGATATGTATACGGCATAAAGGCTCGGTCATATTCCCCGTAAGTTTTTCATCTTTTTACAACGGAAACTGGGCAGATTCTCTTGAAAAAATCTCAAAAAAAATCAGTAGAAGACATTTGCTACAAGATTGAATATCAGAGTTTGTTGAAGCTGGAACAGGGGCAAAATCAATCGAGGCTGCACTCAGACACCAGATTTGCAAGGCATCGCTCCGAGTTTGTCTACATCTTCGTATTAATTTTTGTACGTGATGTTATATTTAGTAGATATCTTTAATTTTCTTTGTCTTACATTTGTTATTATTATTTTTTTAAAAGGATTTTTAAAAAAATATTATTTTTTTCATTTGGGTTGTCCACCCTTCAATGTGACTCGTTAGTTTCTCAATTCTGTTATTTTTTTCTTTCAAAAAGTACATTTTCTTTTAAAAACACATATTATGTGTCGTATCTGCATGAACTATGCACACTCGATTCTCATCCAAATGAGATACGTAGGTAGCCTTTATAGGGTTCGGTATTCCTTATTCATAAATTTTCAAAAAATAAAAATTATATATATATTAGTAGAATCATGTTTTTGACTTAGTTGGTGCCAACACAATTAGAGTGTGCATATTAAATAACAACCAATACAATGGAGAGGACTGACTTCGTGGTAAATCATAGATTTTTTCGGTACCTCTCATTCATACTTTTGTTACATATGAAAATATTCTCTTGCATGCTTTCAAGATAAGAATAAAGCTAGCTTCACTATTTCTTGTGCAATGTGTGGTGAATTTTGAATTAAATTTAATGTGTTGCATTGTTGATCTAAAACTTGGCCTAAATGTTATTGAGATGAAATTCTGAGTAATGTTTGATTTGAAAAATGAATGTAGGCCTTCTTTGACCCGTTTGTGCCTTTCAAAGCCTACCAAATGACATTAATCCTTAGCATGTCCCACTTTGAGCCTAAATCTTTTTTTGGACAACCACATTTTTAGAAATTACCTTTTCTGAGTGCTTATACGCACTATTTCTCTGTTGGCCTGACCTTTTTGAGCGCACTGAAGACATATGAGTTACAAAAGAAGATTGCAAGTTCAAAGTTGTCAAAGACAAAAATTAAAAAGTCCTTCAGAGTTTAGGATGCAAGAATGACTTCAAAAGAAAATAAAGTTGAAAATTTTCAACAAGTTCAAGAAAGCAAAATCACTACAAAAGAAGAAGAACACTCCAAACAAACAGGAAAAACCTTCAAAAGATAATGAAAAAAGGCTCAGACAAGCTAAACTTCAAAAGAAGTCAAAAAGTACAAAAGGAAGAGACGACAAAAAGGATCAAATGCTGAAAGCGTAACAAATGTTGAAAGCACAAATTCAGTATAATGCTCAAGAAGGAATTGAGTCACTTTTATCCCAAATGACTAACCTACACTACTTTAAGCCTACATTACAAGCCGATAACAAGTCCTACATGATTTCATTTCAAAAGTTCTCACATTAGTGGAGATTTACATAAAGGCCAAGCATGTGGTATCATAATTGCATACATTGAATATTCTTTGGAGTGTGTGTCACACTCCAAAAGGGTACCCTAGGCATGACCAGCACTTAGAAGACATTGCTAGCTTCCAAGGGAACCACTTGGCCTGATCACACATTCATTGATTCAGTGGAAGACTTAGTTTAAGTGAAAAACAAATCTTAGTGGGCTAACTCAATCATTAATCTCCATCAGTCAAATCAAAAACATAGTTTGAAAGAAAATTAATCAACAGTTAAAGACATCAAAATAAATCCATCACTATCTAGTCTATGAAGCCTCTATCTCTACTACCTAAATGATGTCAATAACAAGTTTATGGCTACCTCAAAAAAATACTCATAAGAAATGAAAAGAATGAATATAATCTCTCCAAAGGCAAGGATGTCTCACCACTATCAGGAAAGAAATAGATCTTCAACGAAGTCCCTGTTGATGATCTCTAACACTTGTCCCTGCATCATAAAATGATGCAGGCCTAAATGGATGTCAGTACGTAGAATGTACGAGTACGTAATATGGCAGAATGAAATAACAATACATCAAAGGTACTCAAGATAGAATGAAACTCACCCAACTTAGTATGATATGCAGGTATAAAATACAACAATGCTTTAATAAGGACTCAGTAATATGCAACTTGTTCAAAACATGTCATATACTTTCATGCACAATCTGGGAGTCTCTCTTAACCAATAATAATCCCACCACCTATAAGTAGGTGATGTACAATTAACCGATGTCGTTGCCATGTCCGTCCAATACTTGCCAATGTAAAGGAAAAATCTACCAATCTGGATCCACCAATCAATCAAGTCCTATATTTTCAGGACAATGAAATAGGGAAATATCTGACTTTAACGGTTCAATCATCTCCTATGCTGGCTACATATTTATTAAGTTTTACTCTCACTCAATTTGGTGATCGATACTACTCTCAAAACTCTATATGCTCATGCAACTTAAATAATTCAGTTCAATCAAAACTTTCAACTAGTCTCATTGGACTCCCATCAAAACTCAATCTCATCTCGATCATTATGCTCTTTCAAATCAACTCAATCCAGTCCAATCATTAAGATTAAGTGATTAACTCTTTTAAATCTATTTAAAACATGCAATTTTGACTCAAAATAATTCATAGCAAAATCAAGATCAAACGGTTAAAAATCTTAAAGACTCTTTCAATTCAACTCGGGCTCGACTCATGATCAACTCATCAAGTTCTTTCAGAAATATATTTTTGAAAATAAATCACAACTCATTAAAACTTTATCTCAAAATCATAATTTATGCCCAAGATATCCATGTTCAAAATAATGCAAAAAAAAATCAATTTATGTGAAAACATCAAACTCTTGTACAATCAATGCTCAAAAATAAATATAATATTCAATTAGGGTTCATGTGAATGAAGACATGAACATGCATCCAAATCAAGTACTCAACCCATTAGAAACATCAATATGTATTTAAATATGTACAAGGAACCCAAAAGACAATAGATATCTCAAGAATTTAATTCAAGAAACTCAAAAGCGCCAACTCAACTCAACTTGAATCAATAAAGATGAAGGGTCACATGGATGAACTTGGTCATATATTGTGTTAGCCTTACATACCTGAATCTTAGGAGTTATTGGATAAAGGTATTGGGTTTGGAACCTTATAGCTTGAAGTTGAGAAACCAATCTATGAATTTGTGACGGAGATCTTGAACTTGGAGTCTTTAGATCTCCCAATATTGGAGAAATCCCTTTCTTGAAGTTCTTAATCTTTGGGAGAAGGAGAATTTTGGATTTTAAGTGTCTCTACATATAAGAATATTATTAGGTTGAAAGATTTAGAAAAATCACCTTTTAATAAATCCCGTCAGCAATTTCGGCGAGCTAAGGGTCTCCTCGCTGAACCATTTTGTGAGTAGACAAAGGGTGTTTAAGATTGCCTAAAATAATAGTTTATGGAGTATTTCGGATCTATTTGGTGAGCTAAATCGGCTTGTCGCTGAACCATTCAGCACCAAATTGGTAGGTGAGTTCGCCGAATTGTCCTATCTAGACATGCTTCCATAAAATGATCATAACTTTCTACTCCAAAATCCAAAAACTGCAATCTTAGTGGAGTTAGAAAGAAGACTCAAATACCTTTAATTTTATAGGTTATGGTCCACCCAATTTATTATATTCTAGGATATATGGTTGTTTGAAGTTGATCCTTATACGAACTCATTCAAAAACTTAGCCGATAGAAATTCTTTGGACTTGGCTTAGGTTTAGGGATCCCTTATGACCCTAAATCACATCTAATACACTTCAAATACTTATAACTTTATCTTAACTCATATATAACATTACAAGTCATTCAGTTTGAGTCTACACATATAAAGAATGGTTCAAGTCTTGGCAAAAAAATTTTAGGGTGTTACATTATCTCCCCCTTGGGATCATTCATCCTCGAATCAAGATCAAACAGAGATGGACTTGAAGCATGAATAAAAATTGAGACTCAATCAAATCAAGCAATCTAGACTATCAACTATTCAGACTCAAGAATAGGCAAATCATTTCAGGTTAAGAGTAGGGGCATTACCTTCAACATTGTCATCATTAGGCATGAATAGAACATCAAAACTCTATCAATCGAATCATTCAAATATCTAGATTATCAACTGTCGAACTCAAGAAAGAAGGCAACAACTTGAATCAAGAATAGGAAGTTACTTTCAACATCATCGTTGATGGCACAAATAGAAGTGGATATTTGGTCTTTATGTCATCCTCATAGGGCCGACTGTCCTTGATTTTAGCACTTTCAATGGGAACAACCAACAAAGGATCTCCCAAGCACTCCTTTGATCATCGAGATATGAAGTACCGAATGAATGGCGGCTAACTCAAAAGGTAACTCCAATTCATGAATGACATCTCCAATCCTCTTCACACTTAGGTAAGGCCAATATATCGGTGCCCAAGCTTTCCTTTCTTTCCAAGTCTCATATAACTTTATACTATCTCAGATACACATATTACGTCTCTTCTTATCAAATAACTTAGCCTTAATTCACTATTTACATCTGAGGGTCATATAACCCCCACCCCCATTCGTAATACATACTCCTCACAAGTTAATATTTTAATATCTCACATACACCATGTCAAGCCTACTAAATAAAATCTTTAAACTAGAACTATCACACTCATAATACTATCCCCTCTTTCTTTACACCACTCACCTCAAATTCAAGCTTAGGGTGTAGTACTAACACGCACATCACACACTGCTCGCATACTGTTGTTATAATCCAAGCTTAGGGCCTAGCCATGACACGGCGAATGAGATACCTAGAGGTACCTCACCCAAGCCTTTTAGCACTTATTAAGCATTTCATTGGCAATGATAAACAATAGTAAGCGAAAATAAAAAAATATTTTCCATTTGCGTCTAAACATACCTCTACTAATAGACTTGGCGGGGGCTAAGACATGTCCCTAGCTCACTCTCAAAATAAGTGTCAAAAAATACCTTAATAAAAGTCTTACTATTCTACATAACATAAGCTTAGGATAAAAATGATGTTGTTCCCAAAACATGGGAACTCACCACAAGTAATCTTCAACTAACTCGAGCTAGCCACGTGAAGGGTGATCGAGGAGTGACGTCGATTCCTACATGGTGATATTATGTAGGCAAAAATATGTGTTAGTACTTTGAATGTACTAAGTATGTGAGTATGCAATGCAATAAAGAACGTAAGTAAGCAATATGCATAAGTGAATGTATGAATTAGACATCATCATATGAAACCTTAAAATATTCATTTTGTAGGGAAGTGACCATAACCGACATTTAAGACCATACGAGCTATTACATGGAATCCAACATAAGCCCCTACGTTGGCACGGGGAGACTATTTTTCAGTAGAACTCCATTCAGATTACATTCAATTATTTAATATTTGGTGGCTACAAAGGCCTAGCTGACAATGGCTCCTATGGTGGCACATAGTTAATGCAACATGAGACTTTACTTAAGGACCCCTTAGGTCGAGTCCCCATCTACATGCTACATTCGGTGCTAGTTCAAATCCCATGAATTAACATTTATATATCATAATAACATAATGTAACACCCCTCAAGATTTTTCCCTAAGATTCGGACCCTTCTTGTATTCAGGTAGGGTCAAACTCGAGTATTGTGGAACATTTGCAGGAGTTAAGATGAGTCATTGAGAAATTGAGAAGTGCTAGAGGTGATGTGGGGTCACGAAGGACCCCTAGGACCAAGCTAAGTCTAAAAGATTCGTCGTGGCTAAGTTTTAGGATGAGTGCATATGAGGGGTCGACTTCTAACGATCCTATGTTTTGAAAGACGACAATTTGGGTGGCCCACGACTAATCAAATTAAAAGTCATCGAGTTTTCTTTCCAACGCCACCAAGAATATAATTTTTGGAGTTCGGAGTCAAAAGATATGACGATTCTAAGATGAACTAGCACAGTAGAGATTTTCAGGCCTGGGTTGCAATTGCTGGAAGACTGGGCTTGGCGCCGCAGTGGCGCAATGCACCACTATCGCGCCAGAAACATGCCTCAGTAGTTTGGGCTCTGGCGCGGTGCGCTACTATAAGGTGTGCAGGGTTTTTCAAGCCAATTTCCAGAACCCAGAAAATAGTGGCCTTGGCGCTGTAAGGGCGCGATGCGCCACTATCACGCCAGAAACATGCCTCAGTAGATTGGTCCTTGGAGCGGTGCGCCACTACGAGATGTACAAGTTTTAGGCGTAATCAACCTAGCGCTGCAAGGGCGCGACGCGCCACTATCGCGCCAGGAGCATTTTTACCTATTTTTCAGAACTTTTGAGAAGGGGTAATTTGGGAATTTTCCCAAATTATATATGTATCAGCCTTAGCTCATTGTGGGATCATTTTTCAATCCCTCACTCTCTCTCTAAAAATCCCTAGGAGTTCCTCTCTCTCTCTCACTTCTTCTTCTTCTCCATTTCCAACAAGAAGAGTTCCAAGAGCTTTAAGGTTTGAGTTCTCCATTGAAGACCCAACCACAAGGTTTTCTTCAAGTCTTCACTAAGGTATATAAGGCTATCCAAAACATGGGTTGAATCCACCCATGTGCCCTACTCTTGCTTTGAGGTTAGATGTCCATGAAAATAGAATTTCTTGGTGTGGTTTATATTTGAATGAGTTTTGTGCCATATTTAATTAATGCTATATGTGTTGATATTGTTGAGCTAAGAAATTCCTAAAACTTTCATATTAGTAGGAGTTGATGGAGATGACTTGTTGTTATGTTTTGTTGATCTCTTTAACCATGTGATTATGTTGCATATAGTTGAATTATTGAGCTAAAGCCATAGAGTTGTGATGCGTTTTGAGGAAATGTCATAAATGCTTATCTAAATGAGGCTTGATTGAGTTAATTGGAGGATAGAATTGATGAGTGGACGAGGTCCTAAATGGAACTTGCCATTATGACTTAATTGAGTTGAAATGAGAATAGAGTTGATGAGTTGGCAATGTCCTACATAAAACTAGCCGTGAGGGCTTGTTTGAGATGATTGGAGGGAGTCTTATGAGCATAGAGTCATGGGAGGAGTATCGATCATCGTGGCGGGCAAGAGTATAGTCCGTACTCGAACCCCAGGAACTACGCCGCCAACGTAGGTAGGGATGGAACCATTAAAGTCGGATGCTTCCCATGGTATCGAACCGTTAAAGTCGGATATTTCCCATTTACTTGTCCTGAAATAATAGGACTTGACTAATCGATGGTATCTATGATTAGGGAGGCGTTCATGCCTTAGCAAGGTATGGACGGACGTGGCAACAACGTCTGATTGTTGTACTATCACCGGCTCATAGGTGATGGTTGTCGGATAAGAGAAACTACCATTTAGGTCTTGATAGTGCTCCAAGTCAGTTGAGTTGAGTGGATTATGAGTTAGTCACGTCTAAACTATTCTTTTTAGACTTAGGACACTTGAGTGAGTTATCATGTATGTATGAGTTGAGACCTTGAGTAGATGTTGATGTTTCCTTGATATTTGTTTCATCCAGCCATTTTACATACTCGTACATTCCATGTACTGATGCCATTTGCCTGTATCGTTTCATGATACAAAGACAGGTACCAGAGATCATCAACCGGCGCTTCGTTGAAGATCCACATACACTCCTGGCTAGTTGGTGAGTCCTCCTAGCTTCCGGAGGATGTTGAGCTTCCTTATATGGTTTTGTTGTTGTTTCCTTCATCTTGATTGTTGGTAGCCATGGGATTGTCATTGGCACCTCCCAGACTTTGATAGAGGCTTCATAGACTAGAGTGTGGGGAGTTTTGACTGTTATTTTGGGGAGTTCTATTATACTTATTTTGTTAAGTTAAACATATTTGGCCTTCGTCCCCCATATTGTAAATATCATGTTATAATTGAGCCTTCCGTTGAGCATATATGACTGAATGATGGAGTGATTGAGCTAGGTGGTTCGCTTGAAGGTCAGAAATGGATTTCAAGTGCCGGTCACGTCTAGGGTATCCTCCCGGGGCGTGACAAACATGGTATCAGAGCCTAGAGTTCAAGTGTCCTAGGGAGTCTGTGAAGCCATGTCTAGTAGAGTCTTGCTTATAGGTGTGTTATGCACCACACTTATAAGTAGGAGGCTATAGGACATTAGGAATTATTTTCCCTTTTTCATACTCTGAATTCGTGCGATGGAGTTAAACTCTATGAAACTTCCCTTCTAATTAGTGCGTTTATACATTACAGATAATGCCTCCAAAATACATGGTTAGCCAGAGAAATGTTGACAATGCCGAGATGTCCCAATTAGAGGTATGCCCAGCAAGGGCTAGAGGCTGACCTACAAGGTATGCAGAGGCAACCCAAGTGCCTGCTATTCCGCCTGCACCCACATCAGAGGTAAAATTTCGAGGGGCGATTACAATGCTCACGCAATTAGTAGCTGCCCAAAATAGTAACCAGAGTTCGCCGACTCTTAGCTCTAGTCCCCAAGAGCCATCTGCTGCCACTAGAATTAGAGACTTTCTGAGGATGAATCCGCCTGCATTCACGGGTTCTAAGGTTGATGAAGACCCCCAAAACTTTATTAATGAGATGTGAAAAATTCTGAAAGCCATGCATGCTACAGAAATTGAAGGGGTTGAGTTGGTGTTTTATCAACTAAAGGATGTGGCCAACATCTGGTATAACCAATGGGAGCAAGGTAGGGGTGAGGATGCTGAACCTGCTAGGTGGGATGAATTTGAGGGAGCTCTTGACCACTTCTTTCCCCGAGAACTGAGGGAAGAAAAAATGGAGGAGTTTGTAAATCTGAAACAAGAGGGTATGACAATTAAGGAGTATGGCCTGAAGTTTATCCAGCTGTCCAGGTATGCCCCAGAAATTATCCCAGATATAAGGTCAAAGATGAGAAAGTTCGTCTCCGGATTAGTGAGGCATGTGAAGAAGGAATGCAAAGCAGCATTGTTGATCTCGGATATGGATATTTCTAGATTAATGGTGTATGCTCAACAGGTAGAGGAGGAGAAAAGAAAAGACAGAGAAGAGCACCTGAACAAGAAGGTAAAATCAGCGGGCCATGAGAGTGAACAGAGGCAGAGCAAGGGCCACAGGTCCTTCTTCCAGAAGAGGCCTTCCAACTATACCTCATCCACCGCCAGTGCACCTATGCCGCAGAACAGGTATGATCAGAAGGGACAGAGTTGCCAAAATCATAGACCCCAGGGTTCTCAATCCCATGCCAGTATAAGTCAAGGCTCGAGAGGGAAGCCACCATGCGGCAAGTGTGGTAGGCTCTACTTAGGAGAATGCAGAGCGGGAAGGGTTGGTTGTTATAAATGTGGCCAAATGGACCATTTTCAGAGGAAGTGTCCAACAGGGGGAAATAGAGTCTAGCATTCTGCCACCGCACCGCTGGCTAGAGGTAATCAGAGAGGCACTACTTCAGGCACTAGCGGAGGTACAAACTGTTTATATGCCATGGGTAGTCGCCAAGATCAAGAGAACTCTCCAAATGTCGTGATGGGTATGATTCGAGTCTCTTCTCTTGATTGCTATGTTTTGATAGATTCGGGTGCCACACTATCTTTTGTGACTCCTTACGTGGCTAGTAAATTCAATAAATTTCCCGAATGTCTTCTTGAGCCTTTTAGTATAGCTACTCCTGTCGGTGATTCTGTCTTAGCTGAGAGAGTCTATAGAGATTGCACTGTGTCAATTTATCACAAGAATACCTTGGCTAAATTAGTTGAGTTAGACATGGTGGATTTTGATGTGATCCTTGGCATGGACTGGATTTATGTCTGTTATGCCTCTATTGATTGTAGGACTCAGATTGTCAAGTTCAAATTCCCGAATGAGGCAGTCATAGAGTGGAAAGGGAGTCCTATCATGCCTAAGAATAGGTTTATTTCTTACCTTAGGGCCAGGAAGCTAATCTCAAAATGGTGTATCTATCATATTATCCGAGTGAAATATGGAAATGTTGAGTCTCCATCCCTTGAGTTGGTTCCGATTGTCAATGAGTTTCCCAATGTTTTTCCCGAGGATCTGCCTAGAGTCCATCCTGATAGGGAGATCGACTTCGGGATTGATGTTCTTTTTGATACCCAGCCTATCTTAATCCCTTCATATAGAATGGCTCCGGCCGAGTTGAAGGAGTTGAAAGAACAGTTGAAGGACTTATTAGATAAGGGATTTATTAGGCGGAGTGTCTCACCATAGGGTGCTCCGGTCCTATTTGTGCGGAAGAAAGATGGGTCCCTTAGAATGAGTATTGACTTCAAGCAGATGAATAACGTCACCGTAAAGAACAAATACCCTCTCCCCAGAATAGATAATTTATTTGATCAACTTCAGGGTGCCACTTGTTTTTCAATGATAGACTTGAGATCCGGCTACCATCAGTTGAAGGTGAGGGAATATGATATTCCGAAGACTACTCTTCAGACTCGTTATGGCCACTTTGAATTTTTGGTCATGTTCTTTGGGTTGACTAATGCCCCCGCAGCTTTTATGGATCTCATGAACCGGGTGTGTAAACCATATCTTGATATGTTGTGATTGTATTCATAGATGATATTCTAGTCTACTCCAAGAATGAAAAGGAGCACGCCTATCATCTTAGAGTCGTTGTACAAACTTTGAGAGACCAGGTATTGTATGCAAAATTCTCTAAATCTGAATTTTGGCTTGCATCAGTGGCCTTCTTAGGCCACGTTGTGTCTGGAGATGGTATTCAGGTTGACGCTTAGAAGATTGAGGCGGTGAAGAATTGTCCCAGACCCACATCCCCGACAGAGATAAGGAGCTTCTTGGGTTTGGCTGGCTATTATCGAAGGTTTGTAGAAGGATTCTCATCCATATCATCACCATTGACTAAGCTGAACCAAAAGAAGGCTAAGTTCCAATGGTCCGATGCTTGCGAGGGGAGTTTCCAGAAACTGAAGGCCAAGCTAACCACTGCTCCTGTCCTGACCTTGCTCGATGGAACAGAGGGCTTTGTGATATACTGTGATGCATCCAGAATTGGTTTGGGTTGCGTGTTGATGCAGAGGGGGAAGGTGATAGCCTATGCTTCAAGGCAACTTAAGGTTCGTGAGCGAAACTACCCAACTCATGACCTCGAGCTGGCAGCCATGGTGTTTGCGCTTAAAATTTAGCGCCACTACTTGTACGGAGTGCATGTTGATGTGTTCACCGATCACAAGAGATTACAATATGTCTTTAGCCAGAAAGAACTCAACCTGAGGCAAAAGAGATGGCTCGAGCTACTCAAGGACTATGATATGAGCATCCTCTACCATCCAAGTAAAGCTAATGTTGTTGCTGATGCTCTTAGCAGGTTGTGTATGTGTAGCACTACCCATGTAGAAGAGGGAAGAAGGGAATTAGCAAAGGAGGTATATAGATTAGCCCGATTGGGAGTCCGCCTGGAAGAGAATAATAAAGGCGGAGTTACCATTCAGGATGGGTCTACATCCTCACTTGTAGCAGAGGTAAAGGAGAAATAAGATCAGGATCCCATCCTCCTCCGGTTGAAGGAAGATGTTCACAAACAAGGGGTGATGGTTTTCACCAAAGGGGGAGATGGTGTGCTGAGGTACCAAAGTAGATTGTGTGTACCTGATGTCGGTGATGTTCGAGAAAGGATTATGGACAAAGTGCATAGTTCCAGATACTCTATTCATCCAGGCTCCACAAAAATGTACCATGGCTTGAGGGAAATCTATTGGTGAAGTGGGATAAAGAGGGATATTATGGAATTTGTTTCCAAATGCCCGAATTGCCAATAGGTGAAGGTGGAGCATCAAAGGCCATGTGGTTTAGCCCAAAACATAGAAATTCCAGAATGGAAGTGGGAGATGATCAACATGGACTTTATTATAGGCTTGTCAAAGTCCCGAAAGCAACTTGATTCCATTTGGGTGATTGTGGATAGAATGACGAAATTAGCTCACTTCTTAGTGGTTAAGAATACTGACACCGCAGAAGATTATGCAAAATTGTATATACAGGAGATCGTCAGATTGCATAGGGTCCCTTTGTCTATCATATCAGACAGAGGAGCCCAATTCACTTCCCAATTTTGGAAATCCTTTCAGAAGGGATTAGGTTCGAAGGTGAACTTGAGTACAACCTTCCACCCCCAGATGGATGGCCAAGCAGAGCGCACCATCCAGACATTGGAAGATATATTGAGGGCATGTGTGCTTGACTTCAAGGGAAATTAGGATGACCACTTACCTCTCATAGAGTTTGCGTACAATAATAGCTATCATGCAAGCATTCAAATGACTCCTTATGAAGCTTTGTATGGGAGGAGGTGTAGATCTCCTATTGGGTGGTTTGACGTTAGTGAAGCCGAGTTGATTGGGCCTGACCTTGTCCACCAATCCATGGAGAAAGTGAGAATTATTCAAGATAGGCTAAAGACAGCCTAAAGCCGCCAAAAATCTTACACCGATGTGAGAAGGAGAGAATTAGAGTTTGAGATGGGTGATTAGGTGTACTTAAGAGTGTCACCCATGAAAGGTGTCATGAGGTTTGGAAAGAAGGTAAAGCTTAGTCCTCGATATATTGGTCCTTACCAGATCCTGAGGTGGATTGGGAGTGTTGCCTATGAGTTGGAGTTACCCTCAGAGCTAGCCTTTATTCATCCGATATTCCATGTTTCAATGTTGAAAAAGTGCTTGGGCGATCCCTCATTGGTCGTCCCCACTGATAGCATTGGATTTAAGGATAACTTATCCTATGAAGAGGTTCCGGTCCAAATTCTTGATCGCCAAATCCGTAAATTGAGGAACAAAGAGGTCGCCTTAGTCAAGGTCCTTTGGAGAAACCAATTTGTTGAGGAAGCTACATGGGAAGCGGAGGAAGCCATGAAATCTAAATATCCACATCTATTCATGCCTACCGATGAGAATGTTAAAGGTAATGCCCATTTCCTTGACTTGAATTCATTTGTGCCTTTTGAGTCTTGATTGATAATTGTTTAAGAATTTGATTAATTGAATGACTAAATTCTTGATTGTGATTTGCGCCCCGAGTCCATTCTTGGTTACTCGTCATTCGAGGACGAATTATCCCAAGGGGGAGATAATGTAACACCCCTCAAGATTTTTCCCTAAGATCCATACCCTTCTTGTATTCGGGTAGCGTCGAACTCGAGTATTGTGGAGCATTTGCAGGAGTTAAGACGAGTCCTTTAGAAATTGAGAAGTGCTAGAGGTGATGTGGGGTCACGAAGGACCCCTAGGACCAAGCTAAGTCCAAAAGATTCGTCGTGGCTAAGTTTTAGGATGAGTTCATATGAGGGGTCGACTTCTAATGATCCTATCTTTTGAAAGACGACAATCTGGGTGGCCCACGACCCGTCAAATTAAAGGTCATCGAGTCTTCTTTCCAACGCCACCAAGAATGTAATTTTTGGAGTTCGGAGTTAAAAGATATGACGATCCTAAGATGAACTAGCACAGTAGAGATTTTCAGGCCTGGGTTTCAATTGCTGGAAAATAGGGCTTGGCGCCGCAGTGGTGCGACGCGCCACTATCGCGCCAGAAACATGCCTCAGTAGTTTGGTCTTTGGCGCGGTGTGCCACTACGAGATGTGCAGGTTTTAGGCGTAATCAGCCTGGCGCTCCAAGGGTACGATGCACCACTATCGTGCCAAGAGCACTTTTGCCTATTTTTTAGAACTTTTGAGAAGGGGTAATTTGGTAATTCCCCCAAATTATATATGTATCAGCCTTAGCTCATTTTGGGATCATTTTTCAATCCCTCACTCTCTCTCTAAAAAGCCCTAGGAGTTCCTCTCTCTCTCTCTCTCTCTCTCTCTCTCTTCTTCTCCATTTCCAACAAGAAGAGTTCCAAGAGCTTCAAGGTTTGAGTTTTCCATTGATGACCCAACCACAAGGTTTTCTTCAAGTCTTCACTAAGGTATGTAAGGCTATCCAAAACATGGGTTGAGTCCACCCATATGCCCTACTCTTGCTTTGAGGTTAGATGTCCATGAAAATGGAGTTTCTTGGTGTGGTTTATGTTTGAATGAGTTTTGTGCCCTATTTAATTAATGCTATATGTGTTGATGTTGTTGAGCTAAGAAGTTTCTAAAACTTTCATGTTAGTAGGAGTTGATAGAGATGACTTGTTGTTATGTTTTGTTGATCTCTTTAACCATGTGATTATGTTGCATAGAGTTGAATTGTTGAGCTAAAGCCATAGAGTTGTGATGAGTCTTGAGGAGATGTCATAAATGCTTATGTAAATGAGGCTTGATTGAGTTAATTGGAGGATAGAATTGACGAGTGGATGAGGTCCTAAATGGAACTTGTCATTATGACTTAATTGAGATGAAATGAGAATAGAGTTGATGAGTTTACAATGTCCCCCATGAAACTAGTCGTGAGGGCTTGTTTGAGATAATTGGAGGGAGTCTTATAAACATAGAGTCATGGGAGGAGTATCTAGCACCGAGGCGGGCGAGAGTATAGTCCATACCATAACCCCAAGAACTACGCCGCTAACGTAGGTAGGGATGGAACCGTTAAAGTCAGATGCTTCCCATGGGATCAAACCGTTAAAGTCAGATATTTCCCATTTATTTGTCTTGAAATGGTAGGACTTGACTAATCGATGGTATCCATGATTAGGGAGGTATTCATGCCCTGGCAAGGTATGGACGGACGTGGCAACAACGTCTAGTTGTTGTACTATCACCGGCTCATAGGTGATGGTTGTCGGATAAGAGAAACTCCCATTTAGGTCTTGATAGTGCTCCGAGTCAGTTGAGTTGAGGGGCTTCTGAGTTAGTCCCGTCTAAACTATTCTTGTTAGACTTAGGACACTTGAGTGAGTTGTCATGTATTTATGAGTTGAGACCTTGAGTTGATGTTGATGTTTCCTTGATGTTTGTTTCATCCGGCCATTTTACATGCTCGTACATTCCATGTACTGACGCCATTTGGCATGCATCATTTCATGATGCAGAGATAGGTACCAGAGATCATCAACCGATTCTTCGTTGAAGTTCCACATACACTCCCGGCTAGTTGGTGAGTCCTCCTATCTTCCGGAGGATGTTGAGCTTCCATGTATGGTTTTGTTGTTGTTGTTTCCTTCATCTTGATTGTTGGTAGCCATGGGCTTGTCATTGTCACCTCCCAGACTTTGATATAGGCTTCATAGACTAGAGTGTGGGGAGTTTGGACTGTTATTTTAGGGAGTTCTATTATACTTATTTTGTTGAGTTAAACATATTTGGCCTTCGGCCCCCATATTGTAAATAACATGTTATAATTGAGCCTTTCGTTGAGCATATATGACTGAATGATGGAGTGATTGAGCTAGGTGGTTCACTTGAAGGTCAGAAATAGCTTTCAAGTGCCGGTCACGTCTAGGGTACCCTTCTGGGGCGTGACACATAAGCATTGTATAACTTTAGACATTAAATCATCATCGGTGGAATAGCTCATTAAAACCTTTGGTTTATAATATCATCATGACTACCATGCCCTATTTACCATTCTACTAATGAACCTTGATTTATAAGAAAATTAGGTCTATAATCAGTGATGGCATTCCGAGTACCATGCTAATCGGACCTTTCATTTTGGAAAAATATTCAAAAGCATTGACGGCCTATAGGGAGGTCAAACATGTCATATCATAAACTTAAACATTTCATTTGATTCAATGTGAGAATTGTCCTTTCACATTGCAACCTTACTTTGGCTAAGAAGTCCTTTCATCATCATTCAATCATTTCACAAGACTCACTTAAACATAGGCATTTGCTTCATAAACTTTTATTTGGACTCAAACTTTCAATTCAACTTCATTTCAACATAAGAAGACTAGGTGAGTTCATTTCATATAACTTTCAAATACATCTAAAGAATACTTATATGAATGAGAGTAATATGAATGCATCAAATCCAATATCTTAAAAATAACCCACCATATGCACTTTAAAACTATCTTACAAACCTTCATATAAGTACCTTGATAAATCATCCATTTCATGTAAATAAGAATCACCATAAGTCAACATAGACAAACAAACTTCAAAAGTTCAAGAATCTATACATTTGAAATCGTAGTATGAAAATCCATAAAACTCATCACTTGGAATTGAGAGTCGATATATGTCAATATAAGTAAATAAACTTCAGATATAACATAATCTATGTATTTAGAACCATCATGTACAAATTTATAAGATTTCATCATTTTGAATTGAAATGCTAGGTTGAGAAAATATTTGGACTCCATGGATGGAAGAAACCATGGATGAAAACCCGCATACCTTTAAGAGTCAACTCTTGAATGAAAAACTTGAAAAGAAATGGAGGCTTGATCTTCTTGGAGATGGAGGAAGAAGGCTTGAGAGAAACTTGAGAGGTTAGGTTTTTTTTTGTTCTTAGAGTGTGAATGAGAGTGAATGAGTGTAGAAGACTTAGGGGTCTCTTAGATAGGTGAAATATGCCTTCAAAACGACCTCACTTTGGGTTGAATATAAGAAAAGACTAAAATGCCCCTCAAAATCTGGAAAAAGGTCTCAAAACCCTGATGGCGCACTAGCTGGCGCGTCACGCCAGCACCTAAACTACTAAGGCTAGTTTCCCCAGGCCTGAAATTCCTACAGTGATAGTCTATAGAAAAATGGTCATAACCTTTGACTCCAAACTCCAAAATTTGGAATCTTAGTGGTGTTAGAAAAAAAACTCAAAGACCTTTAATTTGATAGGTCATGGGACATCCAATTCATTATATTCTAGGAGTTATGGCCATTTGAAGTGAATCCTTCTATGGTCTCATTCGGAAACTTAGCCGAGGGGAATTCTTTGGACTTGACTTGGTTATAGAGATACCTTATAACCCTAAAACACATCTAATACTCTTCAATTACTTAGTAATGTATCCTACCTCATATATACAATTATATGTTATTGATTTTGAGATGAAAAGGGTCTTTCGAAGCCAGTTTTTTACTACTTTACCCTAGTATGACATAATCCCACCTTTAAACCATGCGAGATATTACAACTATACCAATCTATAACTACTAGGTGAAATTAAGAAACACTCTCCTACTAAGACCTCATGATAAGTAATAGACCCTTGTCTCACTGATTGTCTAATTACAATTTATCACCTCAAGGTCATTACAATACTCCTCTCCACCAACATACAATTCCACAAACATACATACTATACTAACCTACCTAATTCCCCTTTACACATGAAAACCTTTTTCCAAGACCACCAACCCACTAACAATATGCTACAATATTCTCAATTTCCCACTTTTAATATACTCCAGCTAATACCACAACCTTTTCCCAAACCTACACACCACTAATAATATGTTATAATACCCTTTCCCTAATCTTCAAAAAGCAATTACACTACAGGAACTCCAAAAGACCCCCCTTGAACTCCTAATTCTATAAATACCAACCTTTTGCATTCATTTGGAAGATGATTTTTTGGAATTGATTCTCGGCCATCAATACACAACAAAAAGCTGTCTGAAACACCTTGCTTTCTCTTAGAAATATCTAATTTTTTCATCTTTTTTGTTGTCTCTAGATTCTTGTGTGTGGTTGAATTTGAAGTAGTTCGAGTTTGAGTGTAGATTCATGATTAAAAAAAAAAAAGAACTCCAGTTTGCTTCCCCAAAACAGTTGACATTCGCCTCTCCCCTATCTCCATTTTTTTAAATTTATATCATAAACTATATTATGGTTTGCTTTAAGAAATCATATCCTATGAGTAGCTTCATTTGGGTTTTAACTGATTCTAGAAAGTGTATTTGTGTCTTTGTTGAGATCTGAAATTGTGTTCCTTTCATATTTTGATCTTGAATTTAAAGAATAGCTTAGTTTTAGAAATTAGATATGTATTAATGACTCAATTTTAGAATTAGATTTGCATGAAGTGTGTTTGCTTTTTGTTGTTGTTTTCCAGTTAATGATTCATTTGGTATACTTATGCGAATCAAGAAAGTTTCAGCTCATGTTGTCCTATGCAAAAGCTTGTTTTTAAAGGAGATGATTTTTTTCTTGTTATGTGGTGAAATGGAAGTACGTCATGATAACAAAACACAACCCGCAACTTTTTCTTTTTCTATATTTTATATACCAAGCATGAGTTTAAACTTCTCTCCTGTTTTGTTAGTATATGTATAGGTGTATAAGTTTTTGTTATAGCTTTATGTATATGATATGTCTAAAATCTGAAAGGATTATAGCCTAGGTTTCATTCAAGTCTTTAACAAATAGTTCCATTGTAGACGAGCATTGTGAGTTGGTTCCTTTGAATCGGTTTGAAAATCATAAACCACAACATGAGTATTTTGTTCAGCACATTTTATGTTTCGGGTCTTATATATTTAGCTCTATTTTATTTATTTATTCAATATCGTTTAAAGTTGAATCATCTTACTAATTCTCCGTACCTTTTTTTTATTTGCATGAGCACTTCGAGAGCTAAATGGAGTCTTCATGAAAGACTTTCATTGCCGCATAACCTCTTGCCGATGCTAGACTCGGAAAATATGCATGTTTTCTTTCACTATGTGCCTCTTGCATCCTCGAAGCTCATCCAGTAGCAAGAAAAATTGGGAAAATTTGCTCACTTATAAATTTAGGCATTTTCTGTTATGTTTGCTCTTCATGATGTTTGTGAAATTGTATTATATGACATCCTTTCTTGTTCTTTAATTGTATGTCTTTTGGTTAAATTTTCTTAGTTAAAGGATTTTGGTTTTTTTTTTTTTTTGGAAGTCTTTCATTTGGTAATTTTTTTTAAAGAAACCTTTTCATATACCAAAATATATCCCTTTTTAAAAAAATAAAAATTTATTAAGTTTGTTTTGTTAAAACTTGACAGAACCTTTCACGAAAAAAAAAGTTTTGTATGTCAAAGTTACGTTCTTCAAATTAATTGAAAGATTTTTCTAAATAACTTTACCTTTATTATTTATTAGTTATCCATCCTTAGAATAGCTTTTCACTTTCAGAAGGTTTGAAAGTATCACATTTTTATTTGATGTTCAAATTTGTTCTAAAGCTTTTTTATATAAAAATTTGTTAACTAATTCATGGGCATAAATCTGATTTTATTTTCTAAGCTATAGACTTTGGAGTAGTAAAAATCATTTTAGCAAAAATTACTTTTTCGTAAGCTTTTGTCATTCTGCTTCAAGTTCAAAAGAGCTCTTTCAAGTTTAAAACGTTCTATTGATTTCTCAAGGTTTAAACAAATCTTTTTCCAAAAAATTCTTCGATCTTTTTCCTAAGTTTGGCTGGTTAACCATTTTTAGTACTCATATTTTTAGTACTCATATTTTTATTAATTAACCTAAGTTTGGCTGGTTAACCATTTTTAACGGATCTCAAAGGATGCTTAACTCCTTTCCTTTAAGATAACTAGAACCATTGTCTAGAATCATATGAGTTAAGTAGACCATTAATTGGAGTTAATTTTAGCATTACATTAGTTAAATATTTAGGTGTCCTAATTTACCTTCAAAAAATAATTTGGTGGCGACTCTTTAAGTTAATTAATTTAGGAATCACCAATATGGTGTACACTATTTGAGATAAGTTAAAATAGGGTATAACAGGAATTGCCCACTCTTTTGTCTCTTTATTGTAAGTCTTTCGTTGATTGATTGAATGAACGGATGTGTGACCAGGTCGTGGTTCGCTTGGGAGTCTGTAATGGTTTCTGAGTGCCAGCCACGTCTAGGGTACTCTCCCGGGGCGTAAAAAACTTAATATCGGAGCATAAAGTTCAAGTATCCTAGGGTGTCTATGAAGTCATGTCTATAGGATGTTATTTATGGTTATGAGGTCCCCACTTCTATTAAAAAGGGACTATAGAGATTTAAGAAAAGTTTCCCTTCTTTCAAATCCTAAATCGTGCAATAGAGTTGTCCCCTAAGAAACTTATCCAGATTAATGTATTCTCAGATCCATTCGACTACCCCTTATACTCAAGGTGGTTGAAACAGCAAAGCTCAAAACCCTATTTATGAGGTACTCTCCGATAAAGTTTCTCAAAGTGTAAAGAGACTGCACTAGGCTTGAGAGGAGCTGATTAGTATGCATAATTCTATTGATTTGAAAGAATGCACCCTCATTCATATGAATCATGCATTGAGCTAAAGCAAGATGTATTCACATACTCCCTTCTCTAAAATCATGCTTCAGATGTTATTCTTCAGAGGGAAGTTATGTCGCTAAAGTTTAGTGTTACCACCCGTGAGAATGTGATTTGAGGCAATATAAGCTACAACTAGTTCAATGATCCTAGAGTTAGAAAGATGGAGTTAGAGGAGTAGAAATCAAATAGTGAGAATGGTGGTTGATTGAGGCATGTAACTAGAGTTATGTATCTATAAGGTGAGTGATGGGGTTATAGTCAAGTTCCTTTTGTTTTGAACAAAGAGTAGTAAGCATCGTGTAGCTTTCATGATAGAAGGTAGAAGAAGAGTTGTTAGTTAGGATTAGTTAGAGAGCACTTGTACCTAGAGAGGAGTTTTATGTTGAGGTGTCATTATGTTAGTCAAGACAAAGAATAGGTTGAACGAAAGGGAGGAGTAATCATGAGTTGATAGATCTAAGCTAGGCTTATAATTTTGTTGGGGAGGTCCCATGATATTTATAGAGTTATGAGCTTGACTGTGTTAGGTGGTATAAAGATGGGTAAATAGTACTTAGGCTGTGAAAGAAGATGTGGTGATAGATTGTAATTAGACAGATTATGAGATAAGGATTGATCACTTTTCATGAGGTTTTAAGTGGTCTAATATTTCTCAATTTTATCTAGTAGTTTTAAGTTAGCATAGTATGTGAGAAGTGTAAGGATGTGCATGTTTAGTACTAGTCACTAAGCTTGAATTTTAGAAGAGCATTGTGAAAAAGGGATAGCATTATGAGAGCGATAGTGTTAGTTTTGATATTTGCTCTAGTAGGCTTGGCCTAGCGTATGTGAGAAATCAAGATATTGACTTACAAAAAGTGTGATGCTATGAGTGTGGTATATGTGACTCTTAGATGAAAATTATGAATTGTGGCTAAGTCATTAGGTAAGAATAGGCTTAAGATGTTTGTCCGAGATAGTATAGAGTTTTATAAGGCTCTAAGTTTATGATTTGCTATTGGTGCCTAGTTAGTATCTTTTAGTTGCCAATGGGGAAAAGGTTGAGGTAAGAGTTATATCTTATATAGTATCTATAAGAATTAGGGTGAATGGGTTAGATATAGGTGATGATGAGTCACATGTTATGGTTCATGTTTCCTTTAAATAAGTTAGGAATATTTGAACTTAGAAAATGGGTGTTAACAGACTATGGAGAAGAGGTTAGATCATAAGAGTTAGAAAAAGTGGCTATGTGTGCTGATAAGAGCTGCAAGTATAGAAAGATGCCTATAAAGATAGAAGGAAGTTAAGAGACGTATCTTAGAAAGAAACCCTAGTAGCGGTTTTGTATCTTCGAGTATAGTATAACCAAAGAGTTTAAGTATTCTTGTGGTTAGTGATACCTCATCCATGTGGAGTGTTGCGCTTATAGCTTAGTAAAGAGAATTTTTCTGCAGACTCAAGATAGTGACCTTCGATCAAAGGGGGAGATAATGAGGTAATGAACCACAGTGGGTCTTCAGTTTTAAGAAGTGATGAGTTGACTAAGATGAGACATCGGTGCTTTTCCATCTCTTACATTCCTTATGCTTTAGTTGATGTGATCCCCTACTCTTGTCTTGTGTATGAGCGCCATACTCAAGGCCCAGACCCATGCACTTCATGTTGATTCATGTTCATGCTCGGCTCCTAAAGTGAGAAGTGGTAACTACCTTCAGCAATGCTGATCTTATTCCTTATAGATTTCCTAGCCAAATGTTATATGGGACATGATATATGGTTTCATGTTTTGGAGTACACTCAGTTTCATAAACCCATGATAGGCTTTAAAATTCTAGTGAGATTATGTTACATTATGAATGTTCTCAGATCATATTTTTTGAATGAATCGTGCTTATGTTCTGTTATTCTAAGCCCTTTCAGTGATCCTTTCTTTTCAATAGTGATAGCGATACTGATGATAGTAGATGAGTGGTGGAAAATGAGAGAGAATAGGTGTTTCTTATTGTGATAGTTGTGGTGTGTTTATTCCATTTAATTCTATAGAAGTAGAGGAAGAGTGAAATGGAATCAAGTTGTGTGAAATAGATAGGTAAGAGTATTTTGGTGTATCTCTTGGTAGAAGTTAATGCAATTGTGGGATGTAGAGATGATAAAATTAACATGAGAATTTATAAGAGATTTTAACTTCAAAGAATCCATAAAGTAGTTAGAATGATAGGCTTGCATGTTGTAACACCCCAAATATTTCTACACCAAGATCCGAACCATTCTTCATATGCGTATAGGATCGAACTCGATGAATTCTAGTTGTACATATGAGTTAGGATAAATTTTTAAGTATTTGAAGTGTATTAGATGTGTTTAAGGTTCATAAAGGATCTCTAACACCAAGTCAATTCCAAAAAATTTATATCGACTAAGTTTTGGTATAAGACCGTAGAAGGGGTCAACTTCAAATGAATTGGTGGCCCATAACCTATCTAATTAAAGGTCTTCGAGTCTTCTTTCCAATGCCAGTAATATTGTAATTTTTCGAGTTTGGAGTAAAAGGTTATACCCAATTAACCAGAGAGGTGCGCGATAAGTCCGCGATTCGGATCTGGCGTGGACTTGGCCAGTTTTTCTAGATTTTTTGTTGACCAGAGAGGTGCGCGACAAGTCCGCGATGCGGACCTGGCATGGACTTGGCCAGTTTTTCCAGATTTTAGTAAGGGAAACTTGGACCATTCCCTAATATATATATATATATATATATATATATATATATATATATATATATACGATCTTGGACGCATTTTTATGGCATTTTTGCAGACTTTTGCCTCTCCAAAACCCCAAACTTCATCCTCTTCTCTCCCAAATCATCTCCTACAAAAACAAAATCCTCTCAAACTCAAAGGATTCAAGTCTCCTCATTGAAGACCAAGAATCAAACTTTCTTAAAAGCTTCAATCTAATGTATGTGGGTTTTGATCCATGGGGTCTTCCACTCATGGAGCCCAAATATTTTCTCAACTTAGTATTTCAATTTTAAATGATGAAATCTTATGGGATTTTACATAATGGTTCCAAATGTATAGATTCTTGAATATTTGAAGTTTATTTATCTATATTGAGTTATGTTGATTCTTATTTACATGAAATGGATGATTTATCAAGGTTCTTATATGAAGATTTATCAAAGTTATATAAATTCTTATGTTATTATGATATTTAAATGTTATTCTGCTGAGAGCTTACCTAGCACCGAGCTGGACTAGGGGGGAATACCCATGTCCCAGAACTATGTGCCACCGTGGGTATAAAGGAGATAGAGGTGAATACCCAAATCTCTAAGAGGTGAGTACCCAAAATTTCAAGGCTAGGAGGTGAGTGCCTAAGTGTCCCCATTTTTCTCTGATGTAGGGGTAACATCGGGACTCCATATTATAACTCACATGGTTTATTTTAGTTAAGGTCACTCTCACTAAGTTACAAGATCATTCTCTCTCTCGATGTTTAAGGTATTTTTTACTATTACTACTAATATCTTTAATATGTCCATGATCTCTTATAAGGTTAAAGGTCCTATCTCACAAGTTATATTATATGAAGTAAGTTTGACTTCGAAGTTTTATGATATGTATCAATCAAGAATTTCTTATGTTTAAAGATTGCTTTTAAGCTATACTCATGCTCATTATGATTGGTCATGCATATTATGGCATATTGATGATGTTCTTTTTCTTGTTCATGCATATCTCACATACTTAGTACATTCAAAGTACTAACGCATACTTTTTGCTTACATGATATCACCATGTAGGGACCGGTGTTCCTCTTCCTCCACATGGTTAGTTTGGATTGATTGAAGACCACTTTTGGTGAGTTTCCATTATTTTGGGGATAATACTCCTCCCTGTTATAGCATATATTATGTTCAGGAATTAAGACACCTATTTTGGTAGTTCATTGTTAGCTTATTTGAGGGTGAGCTAGGGACATGTCTTAGCCCCCGCTAAGTCTATTAGTAGAGGTATGTTTGGACATAAATGTATGATGATCTAAGAGTGATGATGACTCTTATTTTATGATGTTTTCCCTTAGTCCCGATTTCCCCTTTTTCTTCCATTTGATATTTATTGTCATTACTAATGAAATGCTAAATGAATGCTAAGAGACTTGGGTGAGCTACCTCCGGGTTCCTCATTCGCTGTGTCATGTCTAGGCCCTAGGCTTGGGTTATGACACGTGTATGGTGGTCCTTATGTGAGTCATTGTAGTATGTTATTGATGATTTCTTGTTGAGGGTTTCAAGTGAAGGTATTGGGATAGTTGTAGAACTAGGCTTAAAGGTGGTATTAATGGCATGTGGATGAATGCACGATGTATTAGGTGTTTCTTGATTTGGACTCGAGGTTGGTTGAATGTATTGGGAAGGAGTATTACACTTGAGATGAGGTTCTCTATACAGGTATATAACATCAAGCTTGTGGTTTTAGATTAGCATAATTATATTATGTGTAGTACCTTATGACTTAGCATTAGGCTTTAATATAATACAAGCACGCAGTTACTGTCATGCCCCGAGAGGGTACCCTAGGCGTAGCCGGCACTCAGAAACCATCTCTGGCCTCCAAGAGAACCACTTGGTCTCATCACTCATTCATTCATCAGTGGAAGAATTAAGTGAAAATAAGAATACTTATGTGGGCTCGCCATCATCAACATCAAATGAAAGAAATAATTCTTAGAAAAAGTAGTTTCAAAGGAGAACTACTCCAATTACATTATAAAACTCTGTCTATGAAGCCTCTAACACTATCAGACGGTGCCAATGACATGTTCATGGCTACCTCAAAAGAAACATAATACTCAACAATAATAAAAGGATAAAGAGTTTCTTCGAATACAAGAAGGACTCACAAAATTGCTGGAAAGTAATGATCTTCAATGATGCGCCTATTGAGGTTCTCTAAACCTGTATCTGCATCATAAAATGATACAGGTCGAATGATTTCAGTACATGGAATGTACGAGTATGTAAAATGGCAAAAAAGTAAGGACAGATATCAAGAAACTCATCTCAGGAAGACTCGTTCGGAACTCAACATCATCTCAACATCAATATGTAATGCAAGTTTTAAAAAAAAAAAATAATAAGCAATGCTTACTTAGTTGGGAGTTTCTCTAACCGACAACCATCACTTATGATCTAGTGATTGTACAATGAAGCGATGTTGTTGCCACATCCATCCAATACCTTGACAGGGTAAAGGACATCACCATCTTGGATCCAATCATCAAAGTCCTCTTTTTGGGACTTAAGAGGTATAGCCTCCATCTTACGTTGGCTACGTAGTTCTGGGGTTTGAGTCAATTAAACTCTTACCTAACTCGGTGCTCAATACTACTCCCAAAATATGTGCTCATATTAACATCATCATCTAATTTTATTGGAAAAACATCAAACTCTTCTTATCAATCATTACACTTCAAAATATTATTTACATCTCATCAAAACATCTTGCTAAAAACATTATATACTCAAATTTATTTAAAGTCAATTCTTTTTCTCTTTCGAAACTCAATAAAATACATATATAGTATTAATTCAAATCACTCTTTTTGGCAATAAATATTAAAAGCCAATATTTTTACTAAAAACACGTGTAAAATATTCATGAACATCAAATTAATTAGGGTTAATGGGAAAGTAGCTATGAATAATAATTCCAATAATATAAGAGATAAAAATAATAATAATCTCAATGCTTAAATATATCTAACTCAATAGAAGAAGAATTAATTCATTTAGAATTCAAGATTTGGGTAAAACTCAACTTAAACTCAATTATGATGAATTTAAATATTGGGCGCATGAACGAACTCAATCCAATACTATGAATAGCCTTACATACCTGAAATTTGAAGCTTTACTCCGAATTGAAGAACTCAATGACCACTCTTGAACCTCTAGCCTTTTCTCCTCGCTAAAGCATTTTGTGTACTATCCAGAGTATAAGAATCTCTGGAATAGTATTTATACACTACTAAAAACTAAAACTATATTTGAGAATGTGTAAAGAAATGTATAGAGAGAAGAGTTGCTTGAAAAAGTTTGATAAATAAAATGAGGAAATAAGGTGGGTATTTATAGGTGTGGAGGAGGTACCTATCAATAAATAAAAATAATTATGAAGGATGATATTGAAAATTCAATGGAGGATTGTGATCTCATGGATGATGTCAAATGGAGGACTATTCATGTAATGGGTGATGTCAAATGGATCTAGATCTTTCCATGGTTGATGAGATGAACTTTTTTTAATGGAATACCCTTTTTTTGGAGTTGCGTTTGAAAAAGATAACTTCCTAATTAGGATTTGGTATCTTTATATGAATTATAGATATAGAAGCATAATTTGATGTAGTTCAATAATTAACTAATTTAGAGAATCCTACCATGAGATATGATTTTTCTTCTGCAAATACTCTATTTCCTCACAACTCCATGCCTTGCAAAATGTAATTTATTTAACCTACATTCCTCCGAATCTTAAGATATGGTCTCATGGAAGTTGTAGATAATGTCGGTGGAGTTATTCAAAAAATTGAATCACCTAATTTGGACTACTCTATGAAAACTTATGCTAAAAATATAGAAACAGTATTACTTTTGTCGAGAATTAAAACACCACATACAATATTTTATGGGGTGTTACAATATCTTACCATTGGGATCATTCGTCCTCGAATACAGATGAAACTAGGGCACATGAATAACGAATATCATCAAGACATCAATTTCTCAAAAACTCTGATACTCAAAAATTCAAACAACATATATTGAAATAGTCAATGACTGAAACTCAAGAATACACATCGACTCAAAGGTAGAAGTAAGGAATATTACCTTGAACATCATCCTCGGAAGCACAAATAGATGAGGATATTTATCCTTCATATCTTCTTCAGCTTCCCATGTTGCCTCTTCAACAAATTGATTTTGCCATAGGACTTTGACAGATGCTACTTCCTTCGTTCTTAATTTGCGAACTTGATGATCAAGAATCTAGACTGGAATCTCTTCATAACTCAAACCCTCTTTCACTCCAATTCTCTATGTCGGGACAACAAGTGAAGGATCTCTCAAATACTTCTTAAGCATAGAGATGTGAAACACGAGATGAATAGCTTCTAATTCAGGGGGAAACTCCAATTCATAGGCTACATTACCAACCGTCTTCACAATTTGATAAGTACCAATATAGCGGGGACTAAGCTTCCTTTTCTTTCCAAATATTATCACACCTTTCATGGGTGAAACTTTCAAGTATACCCAATCATACACTTCTAACTCCAAATCTCTTCTCCTAATATCAGTATAGGATTTCTAGCGACTTTAAGCAGTCCTCAACCTCTCTTGGATTGTTTTCACCTTCTCCATAGCTTGGTGAACCATGTCTGGTCCAATCAGCTTCACCAACTTTGAACCAACCAATTAGTGATCTACATGTCCTCCCATACAGAGCTTCATAAGGAGCTATTTGAATACTCAAATAGAAGCTATTATTGTATGCAAACTCAATAAGAGGTAAATGATCATCTCAATTACCTTTGAAGTCGATGACATAGGCTCTTAACATATCCTCTAAAGTCTGTATGGAATGCTCTACCTGGTCGTCTGTCTTCGAATGAAAAGAAGTACTACGGTTCACTCTTGAACCCAAAACCTTCTAAAACGACTTCCAAAATAGAGTAGTGAATTGAGCTCCCCTATCTAAGATGATAGACAAAGGAATTCCTTGCAGTCTAACAATCTCTCTAAGATACAGTTTAGCATAATCCTCTGTGGTGTCCGTAGTCTTAACCGACAATAAATGAGCCAATTTGGTCATCTTATCCATAATCACCCAAATAGAGTCATGTTTTTTATGGGTTCGTGGTAAACCGATAATGAAGTCTATGTTGATCATCTCCAACTTTCGTTTTGGAATCTCTATATTTTGAGCCACTCCATAAGGCCTTTAGTTCTCAACTTTAACTTTTTGGCAATTCGGGCATTTAGACACAAACTCAGCTATATCTCTTTTTATTTTATTCCACCAGAATACTTGTCTCAAGTTATGGTACATCTTTGTCGAACCTGTATGGATGGAATACCTGGAATTATGGGCTTCTGCCATGATTCTCTCTCGAATTCCATAAACACTTAGAACACATAATCTCCCTTGATATCTCAACACTCCATCTCCCCTTTTGGGAAAAGCCATTACCTTCTTCTTGTGAACATCGTCTTTTAGTTGAAGGAGAATGGGGTACTGATCTTGCTTTCCTTTCACCTCTGCAACTAGAGCTAATTTAGCTCCATTCCATACTATTATACCTCCCTCTCTAGAGTTAATAAGTTGAACTCCCAAATGCGTAAGTCTATGCACTTCCTTTGTCAACTCCTTCTTTTCCTCTTCCACATGGGTCGTACTCCCCATGGATAACCTTCTTAGAGCATCGGCAACTACATTTGCTTTACCTGAATGGTAGAGAATACTCATTTCATAATCCTTGAGCAACTCTTACTATGTCCTCTGCCTCAAGTTAAGCTCCTTCTGACTGAATACATACTGTAGGCTCTTGTGGTCCGTGAATAAATCCACACATACACCATAAAGATAGTGATGCCATATCTTAAGAGCAAATACCATAGCTGCCAACTCAAGTTCATGAGTGGGGTAGTTCCTTTCATTAGTCTTAAGTTGTCTGGAGGCATAGGTAATGACCTTACCTTTCTGCATCAACACATATCCCAATCCAACTTTAGAAGCATCACAATAGATTACAAAACCATTCGGTCCCTCGGGTAGGGACAATATTGAAGTAGTAGTCAATTTAGATTTCAACTCTTGAAAGCTTTTCTCATAAGCATCAGACCATTGAAACTTAGACTTTTTCTGAGTCAGCGTAGTCAATGGTGAGGATATAGATGAAAATCCCTCAACAAACCTCTTGTAGTAACCAGCCAAACTCAAAAAACTCCTTATGTCGGTTGGAGAGGTGGGTCTGGGCCAGTTCTTAACTATCTCAATCTTTTGAGTATCAACTCAAATTCTTTCGCCAGATATAATATGGCCTAGGAACACTACAGACGCAAGCTAAAACTCACACTTTGAAAACTTAGCATAAAACTCCCTCTCCTTAAGAGTTTGAAGGAAAATCCTAAGATGGTTAGCATGCTCACTTTTACTTCTAGAGTAGACCAAAATATCATGATGAAGACAATCATAAACGTATCCAGGTATGGCTTGAATACTCAGTTCATGAGGTCCATAAAAGTTACAGGAGCGTTTGTCAATCCAAAGGACATAACAAGAAAATCAAAATAACCATAGTGGGTTTAGTAAGTCATTTTTGGGATGTCACATTCTCTCACTTTCAATTGATGATAGTCTGATCTGTGATTTATCTTAGAGAAGCATGTGGCACCCTGAAGTTGGTCCAATAAATCATCTATCCTAGGGAGAGGATAATTTTTTTATGGTGACCTTGTTCAGTTACCGGTAATCAATGAACATTCTAAGGGACCCATCTTTCTTTCGCACGAATAGGATAGGAGCGCCCCAAGGTGAGATACTTGGCCTAATAAATCCCTTATCTAGGAGGTCTTTCAGCTGTTCTTTCAACTCTTTCAACTAAGCGGGAGCCATCCTATAAGGTGGAATGGAGATAGGTTGTGTATTAGGAAGGACATCAATACCAAAGTCTATCTCTCTATGAGGAGGTATTCTGGGTTGATCCTTCAGAAAGACTTTAGAAAACTCACTCACAATGGGAACTGACTCAAGAAATAGAGCCTGGTCATTAATATTTTTGACTCGGACTAGATGATATATGAATCCCTTAGAGATTAACTTTCTGGCCTTAAGGTAGGAAATAAATTTACCCGTAGGCACTACAAAACTCCCCTTCCACTCTAAGATAGGCTCATTTGGAAATTGAAACTTGACAATTTGGGTCCTACAATCAACTGAGGCATAACAAGGCTATAGCCAGTCCATGCCAAGAATCACATCAAAATCAACCATGTCTAACTCAACTAAGTCAGACATGTTATCCATGTGATAGATTGACATAATACAATCTATATAGACCCTCTCAGCTAAGATAAACTCACCAATAGGAGTAGACACACTAAAAGGCTGAAGAAGACACTCAGGAAGGATCTCAAATTTACTAGCCAAGTAAGTAGTCACAAAAGATAATGCAGCACCCAGATCAAGTAATACATACAGATCAAAAGAAAGGTCTCGGAGCATACCAGTAACAACATCGGGTGCATTATCTTGGTCTTGGTGACTATCCATAGCATACAGACGGTTTGTTCCTCCAACCGCACTTGAAGTTGCACCTCTTTGATTACCTCTATTCTATGGAACTGTAGAAGAAAAATGAGCTCTACTACTTCCATCTCCCTGTCTCTTTGGAGGACACTCATTCTGGAAGGGACTTGTCTTTCCACATCTGTAGCAAGCATTGGTGCCCACACGACACTCTTCTAAATGGAACTTTCCACATCTAGCACATAGTGGCTTTTCTCTAGAACCTTGAGCCATACTTAATTGGGATTAATAACCCTGAGCTCGAAAGTTATGGTGATTTAGCAACCTTTGATTAGGTGTAAAAGCACTTGTTGAAGAAGGTGCATAATTAGAAGACCCCTTATGAAAGAAGGACTTGTTACCCTTCCCTTGCTTCTACTCGTTCTCATGCCCAGTAGACTTAGCCTTCTTGCTTAAGTGTTCCTCTCGGTCCTTTTTATTGTCATCATCAACCTTCTGAGCATACACCATCAGTCTAGAAAAATCCATGTCAGAAATCATTAGCATTGCCTTACATTCTCTCTTTACATATTTGCCTAAGCTAAACTTCCTTATCTTGGACCACATATGAGGAATCATTTCTGGGGAATATTTGGATAATTGAGTCATGCTCTCCTCCTCAACCTTAGACCCTATGAAGACTGACGGGTTCATCCTTAGAAAATGTCTAATCCTTGTGGTGGAAGACGACTCTTGAGATCTAGAGCTAGGAGTTGGTGAACTATGGCTACCCATCTGGGCATCTACCAGTTGAGTGAGCATGGAAATAACTCCCCTGAATTCTACCTACGAAGTAGAAGTGGTATGAATAGTAGGTATTTTGGGTACCATAGTAGACCTTGCAGGTCGGCCCCTAGTTCTCGGTGGAGGCATATCTGATTGTAGAACCTCACTGTTGGCAACGTTCCTCTGACTAGCTATATGTTTGGGAGGCATGATCTATAACGTATAAACGCACGAATTAGAAAGAAAGTTTTATAGAGTTAAACTCTATTGCACGAACCATGATTATGAAAGAAGTGAAACAATTCCTAATGTCCTATAGCCTCTTGATTATAAGTGTGGTGCATGACACACCCATAAGCAAGACTCTACTAGACACGGCTTCATAGACACTAGAACTGTTGAAACCTAGCTCTGATACCAAGTTTGTCACGCCCCGAGAGGGTACCCTAGATGTAGTCGGCACTTAGAAACCATCTCTGGCCTTCAAGAGAACCACTTGGTCTCATCACTCATTCATTCATCAATGGAAGAATTAAGTGGAAATAAGAATACTTATGTGGGCTCGCCATCATCAACATCAAATGAAAGAAATAATCCTTAGAATAAGTAGTTTCAAAGGAGAACTACTCCAATTACATCATCAAACTCTGTCTATGAAGCCTCTAACACTATTAGACGGTGCCAATAACATGTCCATGGCTACCTCAAAGGAAAAATAATACTCAACAATAATAAAAGAATAAAGAGTTTCTTCAAATACAGAAAGGACTCACAAAATTGTTGGAAAGTAATGATCTTCAATGATGCGCCTATTGAGGTTCTCTAAACTTGTATCTGCATCATAAAATGATGCAGATCGAATGATTTCAGTACATGGAATGTACGAGTATGTAAAATGGCAAAAAAGTAAGGACAGATATCAAGAAACTCATCTCAGGAAGACTCGGCTCGGAACTCAACATCATCTCAACATCAATATGTAATACAAGTTTAAAAATAATAATAATAATAAGCAATGCTTACTTAGTTGGGAGTTTCTCTAACCGACAACCATCACTTATGATCTAGTGATGGTATAATGAAGCGATGTTGTTTCCACATCCATCCAATACCTTGCCAGGGTAAAGGACATCACCATCTTGGATCCAATCATCAAAGTCCTCTTTTTGGGACTTAAGAGGTATAGCCTCCATCCTACGTTGGCTACGTAGTTCTGGGGTTTAAGTCAATTAAACTCTTACCCAACTCGGTGCTCAATACTACTCTTAAAATATGTGCTCATATTAACATCATCATCTAGTATTATTGGAAAAACATCAAACTCATCTTATCAATCATTACACTTCAAAATATTATTTACATCTCATCAAAACATCTTACTAAAAACACCATTTACTCAAATTCATTTAAACTCAATTCTATTTCTCTTTCAAAACTCAATAAAATACATATATAGTATTAATTCAAATCACTTTTTTTGTCAATAAATATTAAAAGCCAATATTTTTACTCAAAACACGTGTAAAAATATTCATGAACATCAAATTAATTAAGGTTCAAGGAAAAGTAGCCATGAACAATAATTCCAATAATATGAGAGATAAAAATAATAATAATCTCAATACATAAATATATCTAACTCAATAGAAGAAGAATTAATTCATTTAGAATTCATGATTTGAGCAAAACTCAACTACAACTCAATTACGATGTATTTAAATATTGGGCGCATGGACGAACTCAATCCAATACTATGAATAGCCTTACATACCTGGAATTTGAAGCTTTACTCCGAATTGAAGAACTCAATGACCACTCTTGAACCCCTAGACTTTTCTCCTCACCAGAGTGTTTTGTGTACTATCCGGAGTATAATAATCACCAGAATAGTATTTCTACACTAATAAAAACTAAAACTATATTTGAAAATGAGTAAAGAAGTATATAGAGAGAAGAGTTGGTTGAAAAAGCTTGATAAATAAAATAAAGAAATAAGGTGGATATTTATAGGTGTGGAGGAGGGACCTAACAATAAATAAAAATAATTACAAAAGATGCTCTTAAAAATTTAATGGAGGATTGTGATCCATGGATAATGTCAAATGGAGGACTATTAATGTAATGGGTGATGTCAAATGGATCTAGATCTTTCCATTGTTGGTGAGATGAACCTTTTTTTAATGGAATACCCTTTTTCAGAGATGCGTTTGAATAAGATAACTTCCTATTTTGGATTTGGCGTCTATATGAAATGTAGATCTAGAAATATAAATTCATGTCGTTCAAGAATCAACTAATTTGGAGTATCCTACTGTGAGATATAATTTTTTTCTACAAATACTCCATTTTGTCACAGCACCATGTCTTGCAAAAATTAATTTATTTGACCTATGTATCCTCAGAATCTTAAGATATGGTCTTCATGAAAGTTGTAGGTAATGCTGTTGGGTTATTCTAAAATTTGAATCACCTAATTTGGACTATTCTATGAAAAGTTATGCCTAAAATACAGAAGCAGTATCATTTTCATCGAGAATTAAAATACCACATACAATATTTTAGGGAGTGTTACAGTTATACTTGGAGTCGTAGGCCTTGGTGAAGGTAGTCATGTGTATCTTTGTGGGAGTTATGAGTTGCAGCCGAGAAAAAAGTTTTATGTAGAAAGAAGAATATTTAAGCTCGAGAGCTTTTGGTCATGTCACTTAATTCATAGTGGTCATACTCTTATATCAGGTTCATAAGCCTCTTCCCCAAAATTATGAGAAGTTTTGATGGAAACAATGGAGATTATAGCCCTTCTCTCATTTTTTTCTTCTATGTCGATGTTGAAGGTAATGCTTCTGTTCCTATCTCTAAGATAGTACTTTCTTGAGGTTGAGTAATTGAGTGAGTTATTCATGAGCTTGAGTCTTTGAGTTTTTGTATTGCATTCGTGCCTTCCAATGATGATATTGATGGTAATATTCTTTTTTTCTAACTTAGAGTTATCATTCCGAGTTTAAGTGTATGGTGAGAATTTTTTTTGATTCCTAGTAATAATGGGTTGATTGTTTGAGTGTTTGAGTATCTCATTTCTTGAATTGCACTCGTGCCTTGTGCAATTTCCTATCCTGATTTTCATTCGAGGATGAATGATCCTATGGGGTATATATTGTTATACAATACAAATTACCAAAATACCCCTAAAAGATATAGCACTCGCATAACATTTCATTCCTAACTTTTTTGGCTAATCCGCGGTTGGAATATCGATCAGGGGGAAGAATAATGTAGAAAAGTGGTCTCGATTAAATTTTAGGTCATTCGGATCAAAAGATAATTTTTTGGGACAAGATTGCATTTCCTAAAGGGTGAGCGACCAGTCCACATAGCGGAATTTCTCCCACATAGTGGAATATTTTCCAAAATCTAACCAAAGACCAAGCTAGCCATAAATTGCACTTCACGAATGTATTTTATGTGTATTTTGTTCGCACATTTTTTAATTTTAGTGATGGGCATTCCAGACTTTCTCAATCTTTTCCAAACTTAACTCAGGACTTTTTGGGACTAAATTTAACCCTTTATCAGTACTCCAAGGGGTTTTCTTCTCATTCACCCTTAGAAACTTTGAGAGCGAGGAGTAGAGTGGAGGGGAAGAGCTAGGGTTCTTGAATTTCAAGCGAGTTCTTCAATGTTTTAGTAGATAATCGTCATTCCAGGTATGTAATGCTAAACTAAAGCATGAAACTTGTTCTTACTTGTTCCCCATGATTGTGATAGATTGATTTTTGTGAATAAATTGAGTCCCTGTGATTGGGTTTCTTGAGAATTTCCTTAAATTTAACATATTTTACATAATATTATAAAATTAATATTTTCCACGAACTTGTTTCTTGAAAAAATGATTTAAACTACTTATTTCATAAATTCTAATAGTATTTTAACTAATATTGGATGTATATGCCTAAGAATTGAGTCTAGAGCTTTGAATTTGTGAACGCATGATTGTGATTGGGATGTGAGCATGATGATAGTCTTGATGAAACTTGATAGTCCTTTATATCTTCATAATTGTACCCAACTAAATGGTCTCAATTGAATGTTGTCATAACTAATTGTCCAAAGTACTCTTAAATAAATGATTGGGAATGATTAGATAATTGATTGGTTGAAAGGATTGATTGGATAAAACTGATGAACTGATAAGAGTCCATATGAGACTTATTGATTGATTTGATTGGGATTGATTGTCTTATGAGCATTGAGTATTGGAAGGAATATCAAGCATCGAATTGGGTAAGAGTAAGTAATAACTCAAACTCAATAACTACGTAGCCAAATATAGGAGAGGATTGAACCCTTAAGTCAGATATTTTCCTATTTTATTGTCTTGACATGATATTACTTGATTGATTGTTGGATCAATGATTGGTTGATTCATTTTTTCCCTTGGAAAGTATTGAACGGATGTGGTAACAACGTCGGCTTGTTTTACTATCACTGGCTCATAAGTGATAGTTGTCGGGTAAGAAAAACTCTCATATAGGTCTTGATAGTACTCTGATTGAATTGGATTGTATATGATTGATCTCTTTCTAAACCTTACTCTTACATTAGACTTATGACATCCTGATTGATTTTCTCATCTTTCTGATTTGAGAGGTATGAACTGATATTATTCTACCTTGATGCATGTTTCATTCTAACATATTACATACTCGTATATTTCATGTACTGATGTTCATTTGGACCTGCATCATTTCATGATACATAGACAGGTTCTAGAGATCATCAATAGGCGCACCGTTGGGGATCTGTTCACATTCAGCTGATTGGTGAGTCCTCCCCTGTATTCGGAGGATACCACTCATGTTATTCTTACTTTGAGTTTAGTCTTTTCATTTTGATTTGAGATAGTCATGAACCTATCATTGGCACCATTTAGACAGTAGAGATAGAGGCTTCATTGAATATATAGAGATGAGTTGATTGAGTATTTCTATTTTTTGAATTGCTCTTGTCGGACTATTCTCATAACATAGATTAGAGTTTGAATTATTGTCCTATGGCCTTTCTTACTTGAGTTAGATTGTTGATTGGAATTGCCCACTTTTTTGTCTCTTTATTTTAATTTTTTCGATGATTGAATGAATAAAATGATGTATGAAAAGGCCAAGTGGTTCGCTTGAGAGCTAGTAATGATTTTTGAGTGTCGGTCATGTCTAGGATACCCACCCGGAGCGTGACAATTGTGATCAACTATGACATTATTCAAATATTCAAGTTTTTCGACAGTAACAAAGTATAAATTACTACTTTTTCAATGATAACATTTAATTTTTTGACAATTCTTTAAAGGATCATTTGGTAGAGTGTATATCCAAGTAATGCTCTTAGTTATGTTTGAATAATTTTTTTGGTCAATATGATAATTATATATAGACTATGCATAAATTTTTTGGATCAATAGGACAACTCTCTCTCTCTCTCTCTCTCTATATATATATATATATATATATGGCAAGCATGCATGATACATAATTTGTTTTTGGTCAGTAGGATGACTATATATATATATATATATTAGACAGTGTACGCAATATATGTCATTTTCTTAATTGATCGATAATAAATAATGAGTAGAGTCGATAACAATTGATATTAAATTGATCAAAAAGTAGGGGTCCAAAATAAACAGTGGCTTGGGATCTCCAGTAGCTTGATTACAAAAAAAAATGAGTCAAGCTTATCTAAGATTTGTTATTATTCGTACATGTGGTTCTTTTGTGTCCGATTTTCTTGCAAATTGAACATTTGTTCCTCTTCTTGCTCTTGAAATTTTCACTGACGTCCTGGCCACATTTTCTTTTTTTCTTCCATGCTTGGTATCGATAAGGAGTAGAAGAATCTTCATGTTTAGCAATTTTTATGGCACATACCATTTTGACTCGAGAGAGAACATTAATAGATTCAGAGTATGCAAGGAGATATACTTCAGCTTTATACAAAAACAAAGAGTACTCATAGATCCTCATATCATACTCATTACCATGATTCGATCGCAAAGCATCCATTGCATGAGCGCATAGTATATTGGCCATATCATATTCCCTACTACAATACGATTTTTCCAGTAGGTTCACTTTGACGGTAGAATGTGCGCCGTACACGGTGAATTGGTTAGTCGTCCTCAATTATATTCTCCATATACAAGGAGTCTCCCATTATCATTTTTTTTCTCTTGTAATTCTTTCGGCAGTTGGCACCATTTTATTATCCTTTAATTTTAGGGCATATGTATGCTTCTTCCTGAACAATTTTTCAAACCTCTTAGCAATTGAATTGAATATGAATGTCATGGAGTACTCTCTTTCATCTATCAACATAGTATTGAGTGACTTGGTAATATTTGTGGTCATCACCTCATACCTACTATTTGCCACATGTTCCCTATTCCACTTCTAAAAATTAATTTCATGCTCAAGGAAGATGGTTGCTTCGGGGCACTTGTTCTTGAATGCTGCAAAATGATCGTTAAATGCCTTCAATGAATATGCCTTTGTCGCGTTATAGTATAGATAGAGAAAATCTCCAAAATATTGATTTACTCAGAGATTTTCATCGAGGTTCCTCATACAATATATGTGATCAGCATGATTGTATACCTTTGCAATGTCGTGGCGATGCTTTTATGTCTATTAGAGATAAAGTACAAATCTGGTTCATCTACCATAATCTCCTTCAACTTCTTAAAGAAGAACGTCCAAGATGCATCATTCTCTTTGTCCATGACACAAAAGGCAATCGAATAAACATGGTTCTTTGTATCTTGTACAATAGCGCTCAATAGAACATCCTCATATTTACCATGTTAATGAGTGTCATCAACTGCAATTACCTTTCTTATGTGGGCGAATTCCCTAATGCAAGCACCGAAGGCTAAGAATTAATACATGAACTTATGACTATCTTTGTTTGTCATGATAGAATAGTTAGAACCAACATTAAGAGTCTCGATCCTGTAGGAAAAAGTCGATAAGCAGGAATACTCATACTCCGCTGTCCCTCAGACCATTTTCTTGAAAATCACACCTCCCTTTCAATATTTTCAATAGCTTGGACACAACTAAAAAAACTAAAAATAGCCCTCTGAATCTCTTTAACATTTGGACCCTTGCCATTACAATATAGATTCACACAAAGCGGCACAATGACTTTGATCGAGATTTTTCTATGGCTGTTGTTGGCATGTTCAAGACCACAACTGTGATAGCCAATGTACTTGTAGATATGAAATATGTTCGTGTATTTATACTTTCTTGCCCACAGCATCCATCCACAAATACGAGATAAACATTTCACCTTTAAGTATTTAGTACAACTCTTCACCGTAGCAAAATTAAATTATAAACAGAAGGTATTTTTATTTATTTCAAATAATTTAAGGGCATATTTGACCCTTAACCCTGATTATAATCATATATTTGAATAGATACGATTTTCAATTACAATGATACTGTATATGCACTGATACATAGATTCTGGGAGAAACTTGGTTTCATAGCACTATTTACAAAGTTTTCTCCATATTTTCACCTATACCAACTAAACAGTAACAAATTGGGAGATTTGAATTCGTAATTCTTTACAAATTAATTTCGCAATGTAACAAGATATGTATTGCTTTTTAATATGGGTTTTTGTCCACTTGAGCCTCAACTTTTTGACTAATATAAATATAATAAATATCAATGCAAAAAAGGACAATGAGTAGGACAATATATCCTATTCCGAAGCAATCCATAAATCCACAAAAATCCAAATGTTCATACATTAAAAACAAATGGACAAGGATAAAAAAACAAATATAGTCGCATAAATATCCATTCCCAACACTGGAAGCTCTACCCATTCCCAATACTCGTATGTATTCTATGTCCTATCTAGAGCTCCAGATTCTCATTCTTATCACTGCACTACTATGTATAATCTTTTAGATAAAAAAATTTAAAATCAATTTCTTTATGGAGTCCATACAAAGTGTAGTCAATTATCGAAAGGAAGGAAAGAAAAAAGGACCCCGTGAAGTCTTTTTATTCCATAAACCGATAAACTAATCAAAAGAATGATTTTTAGTTTATACTTGCTGAAGTGTGTGATCATAATTCAACAACAATAACAATAACAATAAATCCAGTATAATTCTATAATGTATGGTCTGGGGAGGGTAGAGTGTACGTAGACCTAACCCCCACCTTGAAAGGTAGGGCGGCTGTTTCCGAAAGACCCTCGGCTTTAAGAGAGGACAAGATAAAAGGTCAGATAGGGGCAAACATATAGAAAACAAGATGAAAACAGGAATATCAAAAGGGAAAGTCGTGGTAGAGTGGTACGGGAAGAAAGAGGCATAACTACAATAAATAAATAAATAAGATAAGATAGGATAGATAAGACAGTCAAAGTACAACGGCGCCACAACTATAAACAGCAATACAATGCAGAAATCAAAAGGCAATAAACAATGAGCAGAACTACAACTTCTATGGTGCAAAAGATGAATCACTTAGCCTTTAATCCTAATCTGAGTCCTCCACAAAGGAAATTATAGTGCGCTAATGCGCCTACTAATAGGGTAGGATAACGCGACTATGTACTAGTCTTCTACCCGAATGCGGGTCCTCCACACACTCCTATCTAAGGTCATGTCCTCGGTAAGCTGTAACTGCTCCATGTCTTGTCTAATCACCTCTCCCCAATATTTCTTTGGCCTACCCCTACCTCTTCTGAAGCCATCCATGGCCAACCTCTCACACCTCCTCACTGGGGCATCTGTGTCTCTCCTTGTGATCATAATTCAAATTATCTAAAAATGACATTTGTTTGCTCTGATATCATGTTAAAGTTTATGACTATCTCATCTAAAAATTTTAAGTTGTTAGAAAGAGTAAATTTTTATTATTTAATTATATTTTCAACAATATTCATTTTAGAGAGGACAATGATATCTTCACTCAAACAATCGGTCGAATTCAGTGCTTACTTTATCTAGCCAGTATACATAAACTATTATTTTCTTCTTTAGGTTATCATATCTGGCTTGCCATAAAGAATTCCGGTTTTTGTAACTCAAACATTTTGATAGCATGAAAGAATATATATACAAAAAGACTAAGGTCTTGATCTACGTTGGATGTCTTTGAACCTCCGTAGCTCTCTGTTGAAGCCAATTGGAGAAGATTTGGAGAGTGTTGGTATCAGCTCTGTAATGCTTCTGTGTAAACTCAAGAAGGGTTGGCCATGTGAAATCAGGATATATTCTAGGATTATTGGAGTCCACAAGTTCTGCTGGTGGCCTCACCACCTTATCCTTCTTAGGACAAAGAAAAAAAGCAAGAGATTTCCTAGGTGTTTTGTTGTTTACTACCGCTCTGTGCAAACAACTTTTGTACCTTCCATTTGAAAGCGCCTGCAAAAGGTAATAAATAAATAAATAGAATGTCACACTGAGTAGAACTATGTCATAAGAATAAGGGAATAAATAATTACGGTCAATTTTTTTATTTGACTCTAACTATGTAATATAAATTGAGACCAATATTTGTTTTCTAAGAGTTTTGTACACTCTTTAACAAATATATTTCATAACCTTAATCACAAGATTGATTGTGTAAACTGCCCGTTACCTCTTTCAAATGTCTCACTTAAATAACATCAACTAAATGGAACTGTGTATTATTTGACAACAACAAAAAAAAAAAAAAGTACTCCAATCTAATTTGTTTGGTACAATTTGACTTTGACATGAATTAAAAAAGAAAAAGAGGGCAATCAATATTTGTGGTACTCCATGACACATGACATAATATTTGTTAGCGATTATAAAAGCTTTTTATTATGGGCAAAATGAAAAGTTTAAAAATAATTATTTCCAAATATAAAAAAAATGTTATGACATAGTAAACATTTTTTGTGTTGTAAAACGTCAATTCAATTTGTTAAAATGACTAGTGATTAGAACCCACATATGTTAACAAAACGTCTTTTCTTTGTTACCATAAATGTGTCGCCTATGTTAACGACAAAAGCACTGAGATTTGGAGTGATGGAGCGCCATTGGTTGTCCATGAAAACTTGAAGCCCCGCGACTCTGTCTTGATGGAGGATTGTTAATGATGTTGGATCACAATGTGGTCCAGTTCCTAAGGCAAGTTCTGGTTTTAGACATGTTGGATAATAGTTGAGTCTCATAATCGATTCATTTTCTGCAAAGAATTGTTTGAAATGTTTCCTGCTCACGCCCAGGCTCACTCCCAACAGTTCCATGATCCCAGATGACAGAGTGCTCATGGCATTGCAGTATTCTTGGTAAAAGTTCCTATGCATATATATAAAACTTTCATCAAATTGATGAGAGAAGAAGATAAAAAATGAAAAAAAAAACAAAATAAGAGAAGAATTGAAGATAAAAAAAATGAAAACAAACAAACAAAATAACAGAAGATAAAAAATAAAAAAATTAAAGATATATCGAGTTGTTATTATCTCTTCTAAAAGTTTAACTTGTTATGGTGCAAATACTGTTATTTAGAGTCTTAAGTAGTTTTAGATGAGATGATCACGTAGCCAAACATGATATCAATAATTCAGGCAAAGGTCCTGAGTTCGGAGGAAATATACTTTTATACGTCTAATCATATTTTCAACGTGTTATTTGTGTTCTCTAGTCATATCATATTAACGTGTGTGATATCTCATCCAAAATTTTAACGGTTTGAGACAACATATATGTTTTTATTTAAATTATGATGGGCATGAAAATTGTTCACATATATAATATAAGATTACGTAACTAGCCCCATATGATTTTTAAACATTTAGATAAAGTATATATCCTCTTACCCGATATGGGTAAAATTTTCACCCATTGTCCTTAGAAAGTAGTCATCAAGCATGTGGGTGCAGCCTTGTACGGCAGAGTATGGAAAAGAGAGTGTTTCTTTCCAAGGTAGCTTAGATGAAAATCTCTCAGTAAAGCTACTAGCATAACCACAATGCTCTCCTCTCTTCCTTTGAGCCTTTTGCTTATCCGAAAGTGGTAATTCAAAGAACATGTCCATATAACGATGAGCAAGTGATATAAGTTTAGTGTCAACACCATGATTCGCCACGTGAAAGAAACCGTGGTTCCTGCATGCTTCATCAACCAGCCTAGATTCTCGTTTAGCTGCAATTGGATCACCTGAAAGGAAAGCCCCTAAATCGATAAGTGGGACATCAAGTTCAGGAGCACCACCACAAGGCTTCTCGTGGTCTGGCCATATGAATTGTCTAGGAATGTTCGACTCATTTTTAAGCACAGACGAATCGAAAATCACTGGTTTTTTCTCATCAGACGATGTTTGTGTTATAGGTGACTTGATTTTTGTCATCACCATACAATCAATGGCCATTGTCATGCGTTCTCAAGAAAAAATTAATATAAGAGATACTTAGATGATGAAGGAAAAAAACGAAAGCCGTTATTAGTGGGGAAAAAATGTAACAAAAAAATTGGAATCTTATAGGTCTCGCTCGTGGTGTCTTTAGCGGAGCAAACAGGGGGCAAAAATTATTACTTTGCAAACAAGGGCTTCATCAAACTTAAAATTCGCTATAGCGACACAACTTATTTGTCTTTTCCAATTTGACAGTAAAGCTCTTTCCCAATGGCCTTTGGCGTTCCTATCACGAGGACCTCACTCTGCGAGTCTCATATATCCTCATCTCCACTCAATCAATACAATAGTATAATTTTCGTCTCCATATCAATTTTTGTGATATTTTTCATATTCCAAGTTTTAAATAAGATATTTTTAAAATATTTTGAATTGTCAACCATTATAACTTCTTATAGAACTTTTTAGGTAGATTCTAAATAGAAAAAACTACACAAAATAGACCAAGAGAGTATACTATTGGGACAATTTCAAATATATACAATAAACTAATTAGTTTATAACAAATATAATCATATTTTATTTACATAAAAAATAGATAAAATCATAAAAAAAAATATATACAGTGACTATACACTGATTACAATATAGATTACTTATACATAGGCTATACACTGAATATATATTATGATACACTCAAAAACTGAATATAGTTTGACTATACATGAAATATACACTGACTATACATGTCTATAAAACGAATGACGATTTTTGTGGTAATTACTTTGGCCTAGTGGCCACTCGGTGTAATTTGCCATAAACTATTTACTTAATTGGACTTACCCCAACTTATTTATCCTGATTGGACCAAAGGCCCAAAGTAATTACAGCACTCCTAGCCCCTTATTCGCCTGACCAGGCCCATGTCTGTTTTCATGTGACCTTTATGATACTGACAGAGTGTATATATACTCTGATGTATCAAAAAATAATTGAGCAGTGTTTTTACTGCAGTTTTTTCTCTTCATGATACTATCAGAGTATATATATAATCATATTTACTCTGATGGTATCAAGAAGTAATTGGACAGTTTATTCAGTGTTATTCAGATCTTGATACCTTTATGATACTGTCAGAATATATATATATATATATACTATGATAGTATCAACAAAATAATTGAGCAGTATTTTTTCCTCCATGATACTATCAAAGTATATATATATACTCCGATGGTATCAAGAAGACACGCGAACTCCTTTATGGGGTATGAAAGTAATGAGATATTCAATGATAAATAATTTCCCTTTTTGAGGTACAATAATAATTATTCTTTCTAAATATATAGATTTTATTTTAATAAATTTAAAATTTTCATAGTTGAATTCACAATTAAAATTAAATTATCTAACTCTAAAAATTTACTGTGTGACATTGTATATTAATAAATTTCTAAGCTTTATTTTATTAAATTATTCTTATTAAGTATGCTTTGAAAGTTCGAGTTTGATTACAATTATTTTATTAATTATTTAATAATAAAAATAATATGACAAGAATATAATAAATCTTTCCTGCTATATTAAAAAAAATTAATATCCAAATTAAATAAAATGGAATGGGGAAAGCAACATATTAGACCTGCTTCTCACGGTTCTTCAAAGGAGGTATAGAATTGCAGTATGTGACGTACTTGGAAAAACAATTAAATACATTACTCCACTCTCAATTTGTACTGAAGTTCCAATCATACACTTAAATTTTGTGAGAGATTAGATTATACGAGCTGCCGCTTGTCAAAAGTAGGGTGGGCCAAAATCGAATCGATCATTAAATTAAATTAAAAATATTATTATTAATATTATTATTATTGAGTTAATAGATTAATAGATTTTTAATAATTTTATATAAAAAAGATATATTAGATTATTGGTTTGATTTTAATTTCTTAATAGGAAAAAGTATATGTATGTCCAATAGGAATAAACTACTTAGAAGTACATGCTCCGTTACAATAAATATCCCCTAATTAATTTCATAAAACATCCAATTTCCTTATAGTTTTAGTTATTTAACTTATTTTTATTTTTTTTGCTTCTTATTTCTCTATCTTTTTTCTTTTTTCTTTTTTCTTTTTATGTTTCTTTGTTTATTTAAATTTTTTTAAATTTTTTTATTCTTTATTTTTTAACACCATAACCTAGTTTATATTCAATATTTATTTTATACACTTCCTTTCTTTTTCTTTTTTTTCTCATTTATTTCTTTATTCTTTGATTTTTTTTCTCTAATTCTTTTTTCTCATACTTTTATTTTTATTTTTATGCATTTTTATTCATTTTTTTTCAAATTACTTTATACTTTATTTTTATTTTACACTATAATCTAATTCATACTCGATTTTTTATTTCATATACTTCTTTTCTTCCTTTTATTTTTTCTTTTCATTTATTTCTTTATTCATTTATCTTTTTCTATTTTTTTCTGCTTTCATTTTTCTCATTCCCCCCCCCCCCTTTTTCTCATTTATTGGTTTCTTTTATTTTATTATTTATTTTATTCTTTCTTTAATTTTCAATTTTTTATTTTCTGTTCCTTTTCTTTTTTTCAATTATTTATTTATTCTTTATTTTTTCTCCTTTTCCATTCATTTTTTCTCAAATCATAATATCCTTATTTTTTCACCACAACTTAATTTTATATTTTCAATTATTCTATATTTTTTATTTTATTTATTTGTTATTTTTTCTCATTTCGTTTAATTTTCTTTCATTTTTTATTTCTATTTTATCATTTGATTCAGTTTGTAATGATGCTAACACAATATATTTATATACTTTCATGATATCATTGATATATGCTTCAATACTTTAGTCAGACCTCCATGATATCATCACAGTATATCATCATTTTTCGAAATCATTCAATGGTACATGAATGATGCTACCATAGTATTTTTATATATTATCATGGTATTTAAATGGTATAATTGAGGAACAACCACTATTTTCTAAAATATTTCCTCAATTCCTAATATGGAACTTCTAATTCCTCAATGATACCATAAATAGTATGTGACATGTTGTTATGGTATCATTGAGGAACAACCAACATTCAAGGAAAAATGCACAAATATTGAATGATACCATCATAGTATATATTTACTGTGATGGTATATATAAAGGTTTTCCTAAGTCATTCGATGATACTACCACAATATATTCATATATTACCATAATATTGAAATTGTATAAATGAAGAACAACCACTGTTTCACCAAGTCGATCCTCAATTATTAATGAAACACTTCTAAAATCCTCAATGATACCATAACAAATCATCAATTCTTAATGAAGCACTTTAAAATCTTCAACGATATCATAACAAACATTCAGAAAAAAATGTGCAAATATTGAATGATATCATCATAATATATATATATATATATATATATATATATATATATCATTTAATATTTGTGCAATTTTCCTTGAATGTTGGTTGTTCCTCAATGATACCATAACAAGATGTCAAATACTATTTATGGTATCATTGAGGAATTAGATAAATTAATGGTATCAAACCAGTTAAAGGCGAATGGGGTATAGGCTAGGAAGGGAGCACGCCGGATAATTACTTTGGGTCTACTTGATTTTTGTGAGTTAATTAAGGATGGGCTATGAGCTGGTAATTAGTTTAATTTTGTGATCAATAAGTGTACTTTTCCCTTTTTAATATTAGGTTATTAGAAAACCAATAACCCATTAAGATTGTAGTAATTTAATATTTTACCCCTACATAAATATTAAATATTAATATAAATACCTTACTGGTTGTTGCATTTGCCATTTAGCCTCCAATTTACATTTCACAATGACTTTGAGTTCACAAGAAACAAACTCATTTTTTTTGTGTTGCACTTGTATAGCTCTTTTCATGTTAGTTACTATTGTTTCTATTTTATGAGCATTCTGTAAAGTTACATTATTAGCCTATCACACCAAATTATTGGAGAATTTATATATTTAATTTAAGGGAGGTGAGGAACAAAAATCTTCGGTGAAATCAACTCCGGCGAACAAAATGTTGTCGGCGCCGGAGCTCCGGCAAGCCATAACGCACAAGATGAATGCCAAAATGTTCCTCAAGCTGTTATCAATATCCCCAGCCATGTGCGCCACCTCGAATCACTACCACACTCTTCGAATTTATCCTTGAGCTCTAACAACAATGGAGTCGCCGGAGCTCCGGCGAGCCAATTCATCCAAGACCAATACCAAAAGGTGCGTAACAGTGTGGATAAGGTTTCTAACTATAACACATGTCTCGAATCTCCACAAACAAGTTCAAATCCAAAAAGTCGTCAAGACGACTTTGGTGGTGCCGGAGCTCCGGTGAACCAATTGGTAAGAGACCAATTCCAAAAGACTCATCAAGGTGTTATGAAGCTTCCAAGCTATATAGAGTGCCTCGAATCACCATCAACAAGCTCAAATTCAAAAAGTCGTCAAGACTTGCATCTCCCTGAAGAACACTGTCACAGTGTTGTTCGATCTGAAGCTGTGGTTGTTGTATTGGATCATGTTCAAAATCACCAACAAGGAAATAGAATGTTAATATTGGAAGGCATTGAAGAAAATGGTCATGCCCCAAAAGAAATTTCGAAGGGGAACTTCACCGATAAGCAATGGAACAGTGCTCCTACTGTGGCTCATCCAGGTAAGTCTTCTAACTATTTCAACCAATATCTAGTAAAAAGTGCCGATCATAGTAACAATGTTGTTCAAATGCATAGTGATACTGCCGAACCTCATGAACTTAGCTTACTTGATAATAATGTACAAAAAGGAAATTTAGCTAATGCTGCTACTGTTAAGCCTACTAATTTGCATCTTGCTGTGACCAAGAATAATGAGGAAATTCAGAATTCTACTCACAATGCTGATGCTGATCTTGTTGCTAAGCACAAGGAGCAGGGGAACATAATACTTGGTAATGTTGAAAAAAACAAACAACCTGCCTAGTTGAACAGGGGGCTCAATGTGAAATCTCAACCTGTCCATAGACCTTATGTTCCTAATAGCAATCCTATGAAAGTGTCAAATAATTTTGATGCTATTAAATCTACTAACAAACCTGCTGATCTGAATACTGGAAGCAACCTAGGTTCCAAAAACTCAAACCAACTTAGAGCTCCAAGTTTTAATACTCCTACTCCTAATAATCATGTGGTGCTTCCCAATACTAATTTACCTGCCAAACAAACCAAGCACTCCAATACTAATACTCCAACCCCTCTTAATCCTGTCATCCACCAAACTCTGGCTACTAAGTTGAGAGACCAAGAAGCTATGAAAACAGACATTATTGATATTACACCCCCCAAAATTACCACAAAGCAAGGCTATCCAGCTATAGTATTTACAGAAGAAGATTTCCTGGTGAAATTGGCTAGTGATTGTAAGTATACTCTAATAGGAAAATTCACAAATACTATGCCTAAGATGGAAACCATTAGAAAGGAATTCATCTTGCAAATAGAGCTCAGAGGAGGAGTGAAACTTACCCATTTTAACTCTAGGCATCTGTACATAGACTTGGACAATGAGTATGATCACTATACTGTATGGTCCAAAGGAAAAATGTACATAAATGGCCAACTTATGAGACTCCGGCTGTGGACCCCCACCTTCAAGCCTGAAGAAGAAACATCTTTAGTTCCTATATGGGCTATATTACCTGAATTACCTTGGCACTATTATCGTCTTGAAGTGGTAACCCCATTACTATCCCCAATTGGAAAGGTGTTGTTCTTGGATTTGGCAACCTACAAGAAAACAAGGGGTAGTGTTACAAAAGTCAAAGTACAAATTGACTTTACAAAACAAAGACCACAGCATGTATGGATGGGTTATGGTGAAGATGAAAATGGAGCAGGAAGGTGGCAGTCTATCCAATATGAGGGGGTGCCAGATTACTGTCAACACTGCAAACATCAAGGTCACACCATTCATGTTTGTACTATGAAAAGAAGGGATGAAGATAATAAGAAAAAGCAAGTTCAAGAAGAAAAAGCAAGAAACAAAGATAAGTCCAGCAATGAAAAGAATAAGGAACAACAGAACAAGGAGCTAAAATACCAAGAAGACAAACAAACTAAGGAACAACAAAACACTAGCAAAGCTGAAGCTGAAAAAAGAGACCAAGAACATGCAGGTTGGCAAATTCAAAGGAGGAAAGGCAAAAAAGATGGACAAAACAACCAACACAACCACAACAACATAAAACACAAGTATCCATGACAAAAGGGGAAAGTTCAGTACCACCCCAGCATATTATCAGCAGCAGCAAAGAAGGAAAATCTCAACAGCAGGCAGGTATGCTTAATAACTCTAACTTTAATACTTGTAATATCCAAGCTTGTAATGTAGACTCTAGAGTCCAGAGCCTACTCCCCACTTCCCATACAATATTGGATCCCAGCCCCCATAATCCCATACAACAGGTATTACATGTTAATGAAAATAGCAGACCTACAGACAAATAAAAAGAGCAAAATTTTACTGCCAGGTGTGCACCAAATACTGGTTTGAATAATGTGGAAAGCAACAAAGCCAATGGAAAAATCCCAGGTATTGACTTAATGCTCCCACACCCCCATGGCTCTCCCAATTACTTTAATATCTTAAATAGTATTAATGTTGTGGCTGAAGAAGTCTGTGGAGGTCAGGTTGGAGGAATACAGGAGCAAATTACTAATCTGCAGGAAGGGGAAACTAAGGGGAGGGAAATTCTATTGGTTGACCATAGGAAAGACCCTAGAGTCCCTGCCATCACTATTCCAGCAGATATAAGGTCCAACATGCCATTGCAACAAGATGATGTTCAATAATTTTCAGAGGACAGTGATAAGGGAGGTGTTGAATCTCCAAAAATTAGTGAACAAAATACAGGTGCAGTGATTCAGCTACTGAACAATAAATATACTCTTTCTTTGAGTAAAAAGAAGAGGGAGGCACTGAAGAAAAAGATTTAAAAAAAAGTAAAAAATCTCTGTCTGAAAAGACACAACACAGAGTGAACTATGTGTTGGTTGATGAACAAGCAGGGATTCATGTTACACCTCTTCAAATTCAATCCAGCTCTACTGAGTTGTGTGTGCTTAATAAGAGAGCCATATCAGATGACTTGGAGGATGAATATAGACCTATTCAATCTGAAGATGAAGAGGACCTAGATCAAAGGGAACAAACTCATGATGAGGATGAGGAAACTAGTGCCTCTCCCATTAGAGCACTGGATGATATCACAGATTCTACAACTCAGGATGAAGTGTTGCAGGTCACTGAGAAGCAGGGTTTATCACCCAGGGGTCAGCAAGCAAAGAAGAAGAAGAAAAAACAGAAACAAGACATCTCCACCAGTTCAGATAATGCTACTTGTAAGAGTGGCATCAACACAAGGTCCAAATCCCTAAAACTTTGATGATGAATACAATATGCTGGAATACAAGGAGTATTGATACTCAATGTGCCTTGGATAGACTCCAAAAACTCAAGGATTATCACAAATTAACTATGTTGGCAATCCTGGAACCATTTGCTAATCAATCACATCTCAACCACTATAGAATTCAGCTGAGAATGGACAGTGTCATTCATAATCCCAATAACAAGATTTGGTTGTTTTGGACTAAGGATGTGGACTGCTCTATTGTAGACCAAGATGAACAACAGTGTACTTGTGAAATCAAACATGTGGCTAATCCTAATTCTCATATTATTACATTTGTTTATGCCAAGTGTAAGGATTACTTGAGAAGAACTCTTTGGGATAAAATGCTGTAGTATGCTGACACAGACAAGCCATGGTGCATTATTGGAGACTTTAATGTGATCACTGATGTTGATGAAAAACTAGGAGGACAACCATACAATATGAACAAAAGCTTAGAGTTCATAAGTGTAATTGAGGCATGTGGTCTCACTGATCTGGGATTCCATGGGCAGAAATTTACATGGTGCAACAGGGACATGGAAGTTAGAATTTGGAAGAGACTGGACAGGGCCATGGTGAATGATAGGTGGTTAGAAATGATGCCCATGACTACTGTGGCTCATCTTGCTTCAACAGGTTCAGATCACTCCCCCCTATTACTTGAATGTAAGGAGACTCACAGTAATCCTATCAAATACTTTAAGTTCCTCAACTGTTGGGTAGATAATGAGACTTTCCAGTACACTGTTAGAGTCTGTTGGGAAAGACCAGTAGAGGGTAATCCAATGAGAATATTCCACTTGAAACTTAAGAGGGTGGCTAACACCCTTAGTAGTTGGTCAAGGCAACAGTATGGGGATATATATGAAGCTGTCAAAGAGTTTGAAGAGAAGGTAAAGCAAGCTGAAGATGATCTTATCCAAGACAAGTCTGAGGATAACAAGATCAAGCTGAATCTTGTGAATGCTCAGTACATTAAATACTTGAAGACTGAACAATCCATCCTTAAACAAAAAACTAAGCTTCAGTGGTTTAAGGAGGGAGATGCCAATTCCAAGTACTTTCATGCTATTATTAGAGGAAGGAGAAGAAGATTATTCATCCATCAGATTACTGATGAATAGGATAATACTATTCAAGGTGATCAGAATATAGCTACTGCTGCATGTGACTACTTTGAGAAGATCTTTACTGGTAAGGATGATGCTATCAATGAAGATATCCTCAGATGTATCCCCAAATCCATCACAGATAATCAAAACCAGTCTCTTAATGCTATGCCTACTAAAGAGGAGCTGAAAGAAGCTGTATTTTCCCTCAGTGATGTATCTGCTGCAGGTCCAGATGATTTTAATGGCAAGTTCTTCCAAACTTGCTGGGATATCATCAGTGAAGACTTATTCAATTTGGTGAAATACTTTTTTTGTGGGCATTCTATTCCCAAGTTCATCTCACATGCTTGTTTGGTCCTACTCCCAAAAGTAGATCATCCTAATAAGTTATCAGATTTCAGGCCTATATCACTAAGTAATTTCACCAATAAAGTTATTTCAAAGATCCTATGTCTCAGACTTGCTCCTATTCTTCCTCAACTGATCTCTGAAAATCAGTCAGGTTTTGTTAAGGGAAGAAGTATATCTGAAAACATTATGTTGGCACAGGAAATCACTCATAGCATTAAAAAACCAAAGCTTGGAGATAATGTTGTGATCAAATTAGACATGGCCAAAGCCTATGACAGGGTGTCCTGGGCATTTATATGTCTAGTCATGAGAAGGTTTGGATTTGGAGAAGTATTTATTGACATGGTTTGGAGACTTATGGCTAATAACTGGTATTCAGTTATTGTGAATGGAGGTACGCATAGTTTCTTCCACTCTACAAGAGGCCTCAAACAGGGAGATCTACTATCCCCAGCCCTATTTATTTTAGGTGCTGAGGTACTATCAAGAATGCTCAATAATCTTCATCAACACTATTTGTACAAAGGTTTCCACATGAAGAAGAAAGGTCCATTGATTAATCATTTGAGCTTTGCTGATGATATAATCATTTTTACTTCAACATGTAGTTACTCTCTCAAGCTGATCATGAAGACACTGGAAGTGTATGAGCAGACTTCAGGCCAGCTTATTAACACACAAAAGAGTCAGTGCATGATCACTCTGAATGCTGATCCTGAGATCACTGAAAGGGTCACTTCTACCACTAGTTTCAAAACAACTCATGGCCCTATTACTTACTTGGGTTGCCCCTTATATATTGGAGGTCAAAGGATCAAATACTTTACTAGTATGGTGAACAAAGTAACATCCAAAATTAGAGGATGGCATACCAAAATCCTCAGTTATGGGGGGAGAGCTGCTCTTGTGAAGTATGTGTTGCAGTCCCTCCCAATTCATCTCTTATCTGCTGTGATTCCAACTTCCACTACACTCAAACAAATAAAGTCCCTAATAGCAGATTTCTTTTGGGGATGGGACAAAGAAAACAGAAAATACCATTGGGCATCATGGGAGACCCTCAGCTACCCAACAGATGAAGGAGGTGTTGGCATGAAAAATCTGAAAGATGTCTGCCTAGCAATGCAATATAAATAATGGTGGATTTTCAGGTCTAAGAAGACTCTATGGGGGAGCTTTCTGAGGGCCAAGTATTGCCAAAGGGAAAATCCAGTAATCAAGAAATGGGACACTGGTCAATCAATTATGTGGAAACACATGATGACAAACAAAGCTGAGATTGAGCCTCATATACAGTGGCAACTTAACTCAGGCTCTTGCAGTTTTTGGTGGGATGATTGGCTAGGAATTGGCCCCCTAGCTTATCACAAAGACTGTCTACCTAGACTTAACAATACCACTATCTCCAAGTTCCTGAAGAATGGAGAATAGGATGAAGAGAAGGTGAGGCAACATGCACCACAGCATCTAAGACAAAAGATTCTTAGTTTTTCCTTCAAGTATCAACCTAACATCCCAGATACAGCCTACTGGAAGCTGACCTCAGATGGAAACTTCACTTGTGCTTCAGCTTGGAACAAGATCAGGCCAAAAAGGAACAAAACCATGACTGACACTTATGTATGGCATAAGAATATACCTTTTAAGATATCCTTTCTTGTTTGGAGAACACTCAGAAAAAAGTTGCCCACTAATGAAAGTATTGAGAGATTTGGTCATGTACCTGTTCAGTGTTCTTGTTGCTACAGGTCAGGATGGGATAATATAGATCATATATTCATCTCAGGACACATGGCTAGACATATATGGAATTATTTCTCTGATTGTTGGGGTATACATCACAGCAGCAACCCCATGAGGAGCACTCTGATGAAATGGTGGTTGGTTAAACCAAATAATGAAGTCCATAAACTATTAATGCAAGCTACCCCCATATTCATCTGTTGGAACCTATGGAAGAATAGATGTGCTAGCAAATATGGAGGAAAAAAGTTAAGCAGTACTAGAGTGAAGTTCTCAGTTATCAAAGAACTTTACATGCTGATCTTCACAGCTTTCCCTTACCTTAGCTGGCCAAGTGACTGGAAGGAGCTAATAATTATGGTGGAAAGCTACAGTCAGGAGCTGAAAATCACCTAAGTTAGTTGGCACAAACCAACTTACAATGTGGTTAAATTTAACACTGATGGAAGTGCTTTGAATAATCCTGGGAAAATCGGAGCTGGGGGCATCCTAAGAGACCACAAAAGAAACCTCCTTTATGCATTTGCTGCACCACTTAGAGTTGGTTCTAACAACCAAGCTGAGGTACAGGCTGCACTTCTGGGCATCACTTGGTGCATTCAACATGGCTACAGCAGGGTCCTACTGGAGGTTGACTCTGAATTACTTGTGAAATAGCTAAAACAAGAGATAACACCACCCTGGACTATCAGGAATTACATCACAGACCTGCAGGAGCTGATCATAATACTGGATTTCTTTCAATGCAAGCACATCTATAGGGAAGCTAACTTTGTTGCAGATACACTTTCCAAGCATAGCCACAGTGTAGACAGCATGGTTCAATTCTACAGTGCTCAACAGCTTCCTAAGGAAACAAGAGGATACTACATCCTAGACAAAATAGGGATGCCAAATTTTAGGAGGACAAAACTGAAGAGGATCAAACAACCTCCTTGAATTGTATACCATTAATAGTAGTACAGAACTCCCTATGTATAAATTCATAGTTAGGAGTTTTGTAAAGGGGAGAGTCTCCCTTGTTTATTGCCTTCCTAGAGCAATCAACCTACCCCTAGAGGTAAGGATTAGAGTAGATAGTTTCTTTTTTCTTTTCATTCTTGATTGTGTAGGTACCAGCAGATTTGGAAAATGGGAACAAACAACTGCAAGCCAGGTGAGGTTTTCTTCTTGGCACAGCATCTGCAAAATGAACCAATGGATAACTTGGAGATGGCCTTGGAGCTACAAGAATGCTATAGAGATGCAGCACAGGAATCAGCAAAGGGATTTTTCCTTTTGTCTGTTTATCTGGTGCAGGTATCATGAAGCTTTTAGCCTGCTATTGGAGTTTCAACAGCTGAGATTGGAATTCTTGGACCAACAACCTACCATAGACCTGCAGCATCTCAGCAACATCACCTGCATATGCTATATTACAGCAGCAACAGTGAATGTAACTGAGCCACAGCAGCAGCAAATCAACAAATGCATCATGACACATCAAAAGGCCTCCAAACTTTGCAGGATTGCAGAAAATACTATAGGGATAAGTCCCAAGAAGTTTCATAACAAACGGACAATTGGAGACGTTAGGCGAGCGACCTTGAAAAAGTTAGCCGACTTAAGTCTTCAAATAGAGCACTCCACAACTTGGAGCTTCCAACTTGTCAAATAGGCCTCCAAATGTTACAAGAACATAGAAAATACTGTAATTACAAATCCCAAGAAGTTTCATCCCAAACGGATAATTGGAGACGTTAGTCGAGCAACCTTGAAAAAGTTAGCCGACTTAAGTCTTCAAATGGAGTAATTCACTACTTGGAGCTTCCAGCTTGTCCAAAAGGCCTCCAAATGTTGCAAAAACACAGAAAATACAGTAACTACAAGGCCCAAGAAGTTCCACCTCAAATGGATAATTGGAAACGTTAGTCGAGCGACCTTGAAAAAGTTAGCCGATGTAAGCATAATAAGGAGGTTGGTTCCTATTTGTTTTTGGTCTTGTTGGCTTGTCTCTATGCATTTGCAGGTATCTGGAGATATATTAAAGCATGTTACAGTTGGGGACATGTTTACAAGCCACAACACACAAAAACTCCAACAACATGCAGCATATAAGGACAAACTACAAGTCTACAATAGACCTGTAGAACCACAGCACAGTGTTTGCTGTGCAGGAGTATTGGAGGTACTTTTCTTCTTGTTCTTTTACTTGTGCAGGTACAATACACAACTACAATCCCCAAGAACAAGTACTTCAGCATACAACAACTCACTAGTACATAAAGCAACATCAAGACAGACCTACAATAGATGGGCTACAGCTGCAGCAACAGCAGTGGCAACAGGGTTGTTTTTCTTTGCAGATGCAGGGATTACAAAGTGCATGGTTGCACTTGTAGATGCAGCCAACAGCTACCATGCTACAACACCTGCAACAGCCCTCCTAGATTCTGTGCAGGCACACAAAAACCCTCCAATATCCAAGGCACCATCTGTTAAACCTCCTGGTAGCAGCAACACCCATCAATCATTATGGGAGTCTAAACTGGGAGGCCATTGCTCTTGTTTGTGTGTTTGTTTATCTATGTATGCAGGCTGCTGGAATATCAGAAGATGCAAAATCCATGAAGCTGCAGTTGCAGATACCATGCTGCAGAGTGCTGAAGCTGAATTAGCAACAACAGCTTCACAGCTGTGCAGTGCAGCAACTATCAACAAGAGGAGTTGCAACCAACCACAGCACCTTGGAATTCAGAAGCTACAGCAGCAACCATACAATTACAACAATCCAACACCAATAATCTTCAACTTCCATCTACTTGCAATTGAGGATCCCTCCAATGGGCACTACAGAACCCCCACACACTAGTTTACTTCCTTGGCTACTTCCTTGTGCAGGTCTACAAAGAATCAAACAAAGGGAGACAGCAACCATTCATGTAGGGGCCTTCTTGCAGCAGCTCCAAGTTACTTTGAGCTCCTTATTGGTTTATTTATGGGTATTGATCTGGAATCATGCAAAGTGCAAGGAAAAACACCCAAGCAACTGCTCATGCCATGGCTGCATCACCTACAAGTTACAATTTGCTGCTCTTCAGTCACTAGTTTTCTCAACAACAACTCCAACGTTGCTGGTTATTATAGCTCTATATACTTCCTCTTGTTTCATCCTCCTTAGCTGATAATCATGATTGCGATGCTGTTGCATACTTCCCTTGGACTTACTTGGTACGACAAGATGAAAAAGGGCAAAGATGAAAAGAGCTTCTTCACCCCATGCGAGATAGAAGGTTCATATACTTGTTCTTCCTCAATTTAGCTATGTATGGTATGTAGCATAGTTGAATAGGACTAGTGTAGGTTACTTTCTTGTCTTCTCATGGAAGGGAAGAGTCTCCCTCATTTATGCTTTCTTAGTCGACTTGTATCAGGAGGAGTCCTCTCATAGGTTTACTGCTTTCTAGTTATAGATAGCTCCTTTTGCTACGGGGATGAGTTAGCTGACCTTAATAGGCTAGCCAATTTATGAACCAACATAGGATCGGAGGTAAGGTTTATGTCCCCCTCTTTGTATTTTTCTGTTTTATTTTATGTTAAGACTTGGGGGTGATGCTCAACCCCTGACTGTGCACGAGAGGTGGGAGCCTCATGTAGGGTCTGTTCCCATAAAAAAAAACTATTATAGCCCAAACTAACAACAATCGCAAGAGAATAAGCAATTTAAGGTGCTAAACAGATTACGTATAAGAAAGAGGATGTTGAGTCCCCATAAACTCAGCCATTTCAACTAAACATGCGAAAATACCCCTAGAATCTGAAAGTTGATGTACTAAAATTCTAATGAAACAACAAGTCTAAACGAAGGGGATGCAACCCCAAAAGTCATAAAATAACAAGTGTTTGAGTGTCTAGTTTGAGTGAAGGATTAAAATAAAGAAGAGTCCATGGTAGCCTGAAAGAACTGGCTCATCCTTGAATTCTAATCAATTAATGGTCTTCTATGCGAGGTCTCTCAACAGCTACCTGAAGATGTCCTGTACTCAATAAAGACAGAGCAAGTGCAGTACCAGTACACAAAGACAATGGTGTACTGATATGATCACGTGACTAGCCAACAAGTGAGACATGAAATAAGTAATTAAAGCACAGTGAACACACATATATACAGAATAGACTTATCTATTATCATCTCATTAATGGTGCTTAACATGATCACAATTCAACAATCCCAATATACCATACAATTTCATATAAGGATCCTCTCATGCAACCTACAGACATCAAATTGTGTCTCGGAACGTGACATCCAGTCTAAGATTATATCGGAACGTGATACCCGATCCAAGATTATGTCTGAGCGTGACACCCGATCTAATTTATCGATCAAATTATGTGTCAAAACGTGACATTCAATCCAAACATACAAAATCGACCACAATCACAGTGAATAACTCAACTATTATATCTCCCAAGAACAGGTTCACTACAAGTCATGGCCGCTAAGTAGTCATTTCACATAGTTCATTTCAATCTTCCCTATTCACATACACATATACATACAACGGAGTAATTTAACAAGTACACGTATCACATACGAAAAAATAAACCTTCACCTACCTCAAAACCAGCTGCTGCAGGCGTCAACACCGACATAAATTACCCACCCCGCTCTTGATCAAAAAGAATGTGCGATACTTCAAAGGGACATTCACACTTTGATTCGTGAGCCCAACAAGTCTCTCTTCTTTTTTTGGAGGGGAGGGGCAGACGAATAAAATGGAATCTTACTATTTATGAAAAACAATTCATTTTACTTTGACAACTCTAAAGTGTTGGATCTTTCCCTTTCTGATTCGTTCAGCTTGTTCTTGTCCTAAAATTAGTCATATACATACAAAAAAACAATACAAAGACCTAATTCATATGAATTATAACATAATTTTCTTCTTAGGCCAAACCCATGATCCTAACCCTATCTAGGGCTATTTCCTATAATTAGTTGCAGGTCAAAACCTCCCCCAATAATCACCAACCATAATTTCTATTGAAATACGAATTAAGAGAGTGATTTACTTACCTTTTGCACAAAATATGGTGGAAATCAGCAAGAATTAGCCCTAGGTCACTTCCTAACTTTTTAAGAACTGTTTTTATACAAAATATTATTTCTAGGGTTTTTACCCCATATTAAGTCGCGACTGTCCCGTTACAGCGGGACTATCCTGCTCTAGCAGAATATGCAGAGACAGAGAGCTCTTAAAGAGTCTCCAAGTCTCCCATATCACAATATACCCTCATCTCATGATGTTTTAACATATACTTTTTATGCCAAAGTTAATTCTGAGAATTTTACTTTTCTGTATATGATTACATAAAGTCATACAGGCTCTATCATCTTGGCTATCAATTGAATCAAACAAACTATAGTTTCAATCACTATCCATTTTCGAATCACCCTAGACCTTACCTAACTCAATATTCATCCAAGTCTGGCCTAGGCTCAAATTTTCTCACGTCACTACTCAAAGTTTTCTGGCTCAGATTCCTTGCTCATTGGCTTATTCATAACGATGGGGATAGATCGTTACAATAGATACCAATTTACCCATCACTCGTCACCGAGTGATCAACTACGAAAAAAATGTGGCTAAGACAGAGATAAAGTAGTACCTAATTTGGCGAACAACTGGGGATACCTATCTTGCATGTCCTTCTCTGTTTCCCAAGTAAGTTCCTTTACTAGACGGTGCTTCCATTGAACTTTTATGGATTTAATTTCTTCGGTCCTCAGCTTTCGGACATCATGATCTAGGATTGCCACTGTCTTTTCTTCGTACTGAAGAACTTTGCCTAACAAAATGGAGTCCTATTTAATGATGTAATCTCTGCCTCCATGATACTTCTTCAGCATGGATATATGGAACACTGGATGTACCCCAGACAAGATAGGTGGTAAGCCAACCTGTAAGCCACTGGACCTACATAGTCAAGAATCTTAAAGGAGCCAATATAGTGAGGACTAAACTTTCCCTTCTTACCAAATCTCATTATCCTTTTTATGGGTAACACCATTTAAAGCACTTGCTCACCAGCCTAGAAAGTCGTGTCGCTTACCTTATGGTCAACATACTCTTTTTGACGACTCTGAGCTGCTAGAATATTAGTTTGGATGCTTCTTATCTTATCTTGACCATCTATTACCAAGTCGAAGGGTTCCACCTCTCTAACCTCAAACCACCCTATAAGCGACCTACTCCCCTCCCATAAAGGGCTTCGAATGGTGTCATCTCAATATAGGAGTGATAACTATTATTATACGCAAACTCACACAAGGGAAAAAATTTATTCCAATGTCCCCCCAAAGTCGATCACACAAGCTCTCAACATATCTACCAATACTTGGATAGTCCTCTTTAATTATCCATCAGTCTGTGGATAAAAGGCTATGCTGAAAGTGAGTTGAGTGCCCAAATCCTCATGTGACTTTCCCCAAAACTTAGAGGAGAACTGTGTACCATGGTCTGAGGTGATAAAAAAGGGGAACCTCATGCAGCCTTACAATCTCCTTCACATAAACTTTTATCAATTATTATGCATTGTAGTCTACCTTGACTAAAATGAAGTAGGCTGACTTTGTCAATTTGTCAACCACCACCCAAATGGAATCATACTTCTCCAAGGTCTTGTCCTACAAAAAGTCTATGGCTATCCTTTACCACTTCCATTCAGGAATGGGCATCCTTTGAAGCAAACCTGTAGGTATTTGTTGCTCATATTTTCACCTACTGACAATTTTGGCACTTAGCGACATACTTGGCTATGTATTTATTCATACCCGGCCACTAATAGAGATGTTTTAAGTCTTGATACATTTTGGTCACTCTGGAATGAATAGAGTACCTCGAACTATGGGATTTAGACAACACTTTCTGAATTATATCATTTACTTGGGGAACACAAATCCTTCCCCTAAAGTTAAGCACCCCACCCGCATCATGGATTGCATCTTGGGCCTTGCCTATCAAAACATTTTCTCTAATCTCATTCAAGTTAACATCCTCAAAACTGTTTGGCTTTAATCTCTTCAATAAATATGGTCCTTAAATCAACACTAACCAGTATCCCACCCTTTTATGAGATGCCTAGCCTCATAAATTTGGCCTCCAAGGCCTGAATCTCCCTAGCTAAGGGATGCCTGTAGGCTTCTAAATAGGCTAGACTGCCCATACTACTCAATTTCCGGCTTAATGTATCTGCCACCACATTATCCTTACCTAAATGATACTGGATGGTGACATCATAATCTTTGAGCAAGTCCATCCATATTCGCTGCCTCAGGTTCAAATCTTTCTCGGTGAACATGTGTTGCAAATTGCGGTGGTCAGTAAACACCTCGCACTTTACACCATAGAAATAGTACCTCTAGATTTTTATAGCAAACACTACCGCTGCCAACTCCAAGTCATGAGTTGGGTAGTTTCTCCCATGAACCTTCAACTACCGCGAGGCATAGGCTATAACATTCTTATCCTGCATCAACACAACACTCAAACCTAAATATGAAATATCACAACAAATGATGAAATCTTTATCTCCAACTGGCAGGGTCAAGATAGGTGTCGTAGTTAGAAGAGGCTTGAGATTTTGGAAGCTCTCTTTACATTTGTTGATCCACTCGAATGGTACCTCCCTTTGAGTCAGCCTTGTTAAATGGGTAGTGATAGAAGAAAATCTCCTTATGAACCGACGATAATAACTGGCAAGTCCTACAAAACTCCTAATTTTAGTCATAGAGCTAGGCCGACCCCATTTCTTAACCACTTCTATCTTTTGTGGATCTACCATTACCCCTTCTTTCAAAATAATATTCCCCAAGAAGGCAATTGAATACAACCAGAATTTACACTTAGAGAATTTTGCATAAAGTTTATGCTTCCCTAGGACACCCAGAATGATGCAAAAATGGTCTGCATGTTTTCCCTCACTCTTCTAATATATCAGAATGTCATCTATAAAAACAATCATGAATGAATCTAGTAATGGCTTGAATACCCCATTCATCAAACTCATGAAGGATGCAAGTGCATTAGTCAGCCTAAACAACATCATCAAAAACTCATAATGCCCATATTTGGTCCTAAAAGTTGTCTTGGGTACATCCTCTGGTCTAATATTCAATTGATGGTACCTAGACTGATGCACCTTGCAACTGATCAAAAAATTCATCAATGCAAGGCAATGGATACTTATTTTGAATGGTGACCCGATTCAGTTGCTGATAGTCTATGCACATTCTTATGATGCCATTATTTTTCTTAACAAACAAGATCAAGGCACCCACGGAGAAGCACTAGGATAGATAAATCCATTATCAAGGAGTTTTTGGATTTGAACCTTAAACTTTCTCAACTCTGAGGGAGCCATGCGGTAAGGAGGAATAGATATTAGGTGAGTGTCCGGCTCCAAGTCAATACATAAATCTATGTCTCTATCAGGAGGCATACCAGGCAAGTCAGTAGAAAATACTTCTGAAAATTCACACACTACCGGAATAGACTCAAGAGAGGGATACTCCATATCAACATTCCAAATATGGGCCAAATAAGCCAAACAACCCTTCCTCACAATTTTTCTAACTTGGAGAAATGATATGACCTTAGCTGGCTTAGGCTTGTACACTCCTTCCCATTTTAACCTTTCCCTCCCCAGAATCTCTAGATTTATGGTCTTAACATTATATTTAAGTATAATATAATAGAGGGACAATCATGTCACGTATAAGATCATATCAAAATCAGTCATGTCTAGAGTCACTAAGTCATCCCAAGTCTGGAATCCCATAAACATAATAAGACAAACACGATAAACATGTGTGACTATGATAGACTCTCCAACAGGAGTAGAAACATAGATAGGGGCATCAAGTATATCACATATCGCATCAAAATCTAAGGATACCTCACTGACACATATGAATAAGTAGAATTCGGATTAAATAAAATAGTCATCTAGTCAGAGACAATAACAACACTTATGATCACTATATCAGACGCCTCGGCCTAGGTCTTGCTTGAAAAGACAAAAATCTAAGCCCTATTATCCTGATGGGCCACCTCCCTGCCTGACTGTACCGCTCCTCGACCTACACTATCATTACCTTGGCCTCCATAGCCTCTGGAATTTCCTCCTCCGCCACCTAATGGACATCATCTACCATTTTCTTCTTCGCCCATGGGTACCACTGTCCTGGCCTACTGGGGTGCTGGATCTATCCCGTGAGGGTGGGGAAACTCCCTTATTATGTTCCTCGATTCTCCATAGTTCAAATAGTTGCGTTCAAAGAATGGCCTGCTACCCGGCACAAAAGAAGTTCCTTGGCCTTTCTAGGCTAGATGCTGTTGTGGAGTACCTGAAAAACTACTCATAGAAATGGGCATTTACTGAGTGAATTGGTTTGGCTATAATTGTCGGCCTGCTTGACCATCTAGAATAGGATCCCTGAAAGTTACTTGTGTTTTTGGGCTTCTTAGCCAAAGCTTTGGCATGCCCATTCCATCGCATACCCTCTACTTTCTTCACAAAGTCTGTGACTTCATTGAAATTCTTGCATGATGAGGTCATATGAATAGGCAAAACCTGAAACTCGGGATTTAACCCCTTCACAAATAACCAGATTCTCTCCTCCTTTATGATTACCAGCTGAGTAGCATACTTGGATAATGCATGAAAGTTGGCCTCATAAGTAGCCACTGTCATATTACCCTGCTCCAATGCCATGAACTCTTCCTTCTTACGATCCCTCAAGGTATGTGGCATATATTTTTTTAGGAACAAGGCATGAAATTGGCCCCAGGTAAGTGGGGTAATACTGGCGAGCGACATTCCACATAAGCCCTCCAATTAAGGAGCAAAGGACTTTGAGAGCTACTTTACATGGCCGTTTAAAGGTTACAAACTTCACTGTGTGCTTGTGTATTATCCCAGCTTATGCAACGTCTCATAACAATCAAAAATGAACTCATAGGCATCCTCACTCTCCGAAGCATAAAAGAATGGAGGCTTAAGATTTAGAACCTTGGTGAGCATCTCATGCTTAGTGTCGGTCATCACTGGGCTAATAAATGGTCTGAAGAAGGCATTAGTACCTACCACCTCGTCTACTTGAGGAGTTGCAACAGCAAATAGGCGAGCAACTGAAGTTGGTGTTGTAGGCATAGTGGGAATGGATGCAGTACCACCCAACCCACTCAAGAAGGCCATAATCTGCTTAGCTAATATTAGGTCTAGAGAAGGAAAACTGGAAGCCCCATTTTGAGAGTCCTCCACCTGTTCTGCAACTTCTTCTTCCCCAATCTCTATGTTCTCATCTAACTTATCCTGGGGTGCAGGAGGGGCCTCCTCTCTGGGTACTTCCTCAATTGGAGCCTCACCCATAGCGGGCGCTACTCTTCTCCGAACTCTACCGCATCTCCTTCTCCTAGCCCTTCCTTGGCCGTTTCCTCTCATAATGGGTTCCTCTTCTAGTTTAATAGGATCTACGAGCCAGACACTATTGTAGCAAGTGTTCATCATCTGCGAATAAGAGAGTTAAAGAGGTTAGAGACCCATTTGGAGCACCTGATACCAATTTGAATTAAGTTATAGCATGAGGGAAAAAGAAGATAAAAGAAACTTTTCCTAAATATTTGTATCCCCTCAAAGAAAAGTACAGATGTCTCTGTACCATGTCACAAGGCTCTACTAGACTCATTTTGGTATAATGAGATCAACAAACCTAGGGATCTGATACCAATTTTGTCAAGACCCTAACTCGCCGTGATTAGCACCCACATTAACCCTATGATAAGAGAACCACTATTACAGTCCAAACTAACAAAATTGCAAGAGAATAAGCAGTTTAAGAATCTAAACATATTTAGTATAAGAAAATACCCTTAAAACCTGAAAGTCGATATACCAAAATTCTAATAAAACAAATCTAAAAAAAGGGGATGCAATCCCAAAAGTCATAAAATAACAAATGATTGAAAATCTAGCTGTGAGTGAAGGACTAAATAAAGAAGAATCCATGGTAGCCTAAAAGAACTAGCTCACCCTTGAACTCTGATCAATTAACGATCTTCTATGCGAGGTCTCTCAACATCCACCTAAAGAGGCCCTATACTCAACAAAGATAGAGAAAATACAGTATCAGTACACAAAGACAACGTTGTACTGATACGATCATGCGTCTAACCAATAAGGGAGACATGAAATAAATAATTACAACATAGTAAACATATATATATGTGTGTGTGTGTGTGAATAGACTTATCCATTATTAATAGTGCTTAACATGATCACAATTAAACAATCTTAATATACCATACAGTTTGACATAAGGGTCATCTCATAGAACCTACAGACACCAAATTGTGTGTCAGAATGTGACACCCGGTCCAAGGTTATGTTGAAACATGACACCCACTCCAAGGTTGTGTCAGAAAGTGATATACGATCCAATTTATATGTTGAAACATTACACCCGATCCAAGAATACAAAATTAACTAAAATCACAATAAATAGTTCAACTATCATATCTCCCAAGAACAGGTTCATTACAAGTCATGGCCTGTAAGTAGTCATTTCACATAGTTAATTTCATTCTTCCCTATTCACATACACATGCATACAATGGAGTAATTAAAAAGGTACACGTATCACATACGGGAAGACAAACTATAACCTACCTTGAAACCAAGCTTTGGCAACTCAAAAGTGTTAGAGTTTTCCCTTTTGGGTTAGTTCAACTTGCTCTTGGTCTAAAAACAGTCACATACATACAAAGGATCAATACAAAGACCTAATTCACATGAATTATAACATAATTATCCTCTTAGTCCAAACCCATGATCCTAACCCCTATCTAGGGCTATTTTCCACCATTAGTTGTAGGCTAAAACCCTCCCCCAATGATCATCAACCATAATTTCTAGGTTCTAGAAATCAAAATACGAATTAAAGGAGTGATTTACTTACCGTTTGCACAAAATATGGTGGAAATCATCAAGAATTTTCCCTAGTTCGCTTCCTAACTTTTTAAGAACTATTGTTATGCAGAATACCATTTCTAGGGTTTTGACTCTGTATTAAGTCATGTATGTCCAACCACAACAGGATCATCCCACTTTGGCGGCCCCACCCAGGCAAGATATGCGGAGACAGAGAGATCTTAAAGAGTCTCCAAATCTCTCATATCACAACATACCCTCATCCCATAAAGTCGTAACATATACCCTTCACGCCAAATTCAATTTTAGGAAGTTTACTTGCCCAAATATGATTTCATAAAGCCGTAAGACTCCTTATCATCTTGGCTATCAATTTGAATCAATAAAACTATAGGTTAAATCCTCCATCCATTTTTGGATCACCCTACACCTCACTTGACTCAGAATTCATCTAAATCTGGCATAAGCTCAAATTTTTCCACATTACTACCTAATTTTTTCTGGCCCGAATTTCTTTTCCATTGACTTATCCATAACGGTAGGGACAGGTCGTTATAATATCTTATTGGTTTGATTATTGATTTAGCGTATTTAAAAATAAAAAATTGATAAATCAAGCCGGTAATACATAAAATCTAACCAAACCTATTGATACACACTCCGATACAAAAGATTAAATAATACTCTCCTATTCCACTTTATGTAGTATCAGTATCATTCAAAATTTAAGAAAGCAAATGATTTACTTTATTATTTTATTTTTGGAAATTTATGTGAAATTACTGATTTATCCCTATTGATATTGATCCCAAGTTATTTTTGACTGATTTGTGAAATTTTGTTTCGATTTTTGAGTAAAGAATTGTGAAGTGTGTAAATTTTAGAGTTTTGAAAAGTTTTTGTTGTTTAAAAGTGATTTTTGTTATGTTTTAGAGTTTTGAGTCTCGAAATAAAATTTTATCGATTCTATTACCTCAGACAATATGGAATTTAGTCTAGAAGAGTTGTTGTTTTCAGAATTGGTGTTGTTTTGGAGATTTGAGGTCCTAAGTTGGAATTTATTGAGATTTTATCCTTTTAATTGACTTTAATCAACATTTAGGGTTCGGATGCTCGGATTGAATTTCGCTAGTTTTGTTGGATTCGGGGAATGATTTTAGGCCTAGATGAGGTTTTAATTGAATTTTTAGAGGTTTTGAGCTTGATTTGATAATTTTGAGCCTTAAGTTGGTTTAGTTGCGACTAAATGGGTTCCTAGTAAAGGCGACCTCGAATTCATATTTCTATAGTTCCATTAATTTGGGAATATTGAATTAGTACGGTGACATATATGGTTTGTATGTACGAAGTTTCGAATGAATCTCGATAGTCCATTCAGAGTATGTTTGAACTTTGTGAAATTATTGGGTTCTAGTGTCTCTAACCTTGCGATGACGATAGGAGGGTCGCTTTCACGACCTTTACATTAGCAAAGACCCTCCATTTTTGTGAGGGGTCAACCTGAGGCAGGGTTCGCTTTTGCGGCAGAATCATTGCTTTTGCGACTTCTGATTTAGCGAAGACCCTTCGCTTTCGCGAAGAGGTCAGCTTAGACAGGCATCATTTTCGAGATCAGCGCTTCTCCTGCGAGGGCTACAAAAGCGAGCCTGATCTCACGAAAGCGAGATCTAAGAGGGCTTTGGGCCTGAATTTCGGGGTTAAACTCAATTTTCTCCATTTTTGAGTTTTGGAAAATCCTTTGAGGAGATTTTGAAGATACTTGTTGTGGTGAATATATTGGGTATGTGTTTGTGACCCTAAATCATCAATTCTCCATTATCAATAATAATTTTAACATCAAAAATTGAGATTTTTATTGACAAAATACGAGGTTTTCAAGAACTTGAGTTTCCAAAGCAAAATGGTGATTTTGAGTTGAATTTAACTACATTTTTGAAATGGTTTTCACCAATGTATCCCAAATGCTTTGGGTAACCTATTTATATAACAATTTTGAGATTCAAACCTTATTTTAGAAAAAAGGATTTTGAGTCGAATTGACCCATTAATTCAAATTGTTGTTATTATGGGTGTTTTTAGTTCCGAAATCTTATTGTGAATACTTGTTTTGACTAGATTATGTTGATTTGGCTACTTTTTAGAAGGAGAAAGCTCAAGCTTTGGATTGATTAAGGCAAGTGAACCTCTAACCCTTTATAAATCTTGTTGAATTCTTGCATCCTTCTTGTTGTATATGTTAGAGTGTAATGGGAATAAGGTGATGGGTTAACTACTCAAATTGATTAATCTTAATTATAGAATAGGATTAACAAAAAATGTAATGTGTTGATAATGATGTATTGAGAAATGTGAATTGCTTGATGTTGATAGTGATGTGGTAGTTGAAGAAATGCTTTGATAGCTTTATTGTGGTTGTGTATCACTTGAACTTGTTATTCTCTTATTATTGTGTGAATGTGCCTATTTGTATCCGTTATAAAATATTATAATGAGTTATTCTATTTTGATGCTAAGGTCACTATCGACAAAGTGTTATTGATGCCGAAGTCATTGTCGACAAGTGTTATTGATGTCGAGATAATTATCAGCAAGTGTTATTGATTCTGAGGTCATTGCCGGCAAGTTTTATTGATATCGAGATCATTGTCGGCAAGTGTTATTGATGTCGAGGTCATTGCCGGCAAGTTCTATTGATGCCAAGGCAATTTTCAGTGAGTGTTATTGATGCCAAGGCCATTGCCAGCGAGTATCATTGATGTCAAGGTCATTGTTGGCGAGTGACATAGATGCCAAGGTTATTGCTGGCAAGTGTTATTAATCTCTAGGTCTTTACCGACAAGTATACGAATTTAGGGGTGTTCTTCGTGAGTTTTGTTTATGAATTGTGCATGATAATCTGGATACCGTGTTTGATGATTCTTGATACTTGTGATTGATAAATGCGATACTTGTGAATAGTGAGTTGTAGTGATGGACTGTGGTTATGAAACTTGTGAATTGTTCCTTGTGAACAATTAGGTTGAGATAATTTTTGTGAAAGTTGTAGTTATGGTGGTTTGGTTGGGATGGAAGGAGTTCTCGTACTCTATCTAGATTTACCTTGTTTTATTTGGTTACTTGCTCAGTAGCATGTTGTTGGTACTTACTCCTTACTTCTACACTTGTATAGGTTTCGAGCCCGAACATGTGTATTAGTTTTCTTTATCTTTCTTCTAAAACTTATTGAGGAGACGTTGAGAGTAGCTGCTTGTCATCCCGGCAAACTCCTCTAGCTTCTTTAGTTATGTTTTGTTTTATTTGAGAAACAAAGACATTAACACTTGTAGTTATCTTTCAATCCTGTATTCATATTAGTGACTTGTACACATAACAACTAGATTTTAGGGGTATTTTGAGAATAAATAAATTTTCCGTAGTTATGTTATTATTATTGATTAATTTCCATATATCTTCCATTTTTATTGGGTTTTGGCTGACTTATTTTGGTGAAAAAAGACGAGTGTTTTCACGCTTATTTTTAAATCGTGAAAAAAAATTAAAAATTATATAAATACTCTTGACTAGTAATAGACACATCAACTAATTGTGTCTGTCCACGTCAACTAATTGTTTGTGTCACGAGACTTCTCTATATAGTAGTAAAGTAAAAGAAAATAGTAATATGTAGCAACATGATGCATTTGTGGGTCATCACAAAAACTTTGGTCTTATTAATATGAGGAGCAAAGACAATCTTCTTTGATTTTGCTTTTGGACTCATTGTGATAAGATTAGTTGGTTATTAGATGGGAATTGGCGTAAAAAATGGGCGGGTTAAATAAGATATAATTTGATCGAAATGGAGTCAGAAAAAATAGATAAAATATTTGACTTGATTCATATTTAATATAAATAAAAAATTATTAAATATAATGAATAATATGTAAAGAAATAAGTATTTTCATATTATTCAGTACTTTCTATTATGTAAAAAAAAAATACTTTCATATCACACAATTTTTTTAAATTTTTTTCCTCCTTTTATAGTGTATTTGGTATGATGAAATATATTTTCATGCTTTCTAGAAAATATCAAGAAATGAGTGGTCCCGAGGTCAGGAGGTCAAAATTTGGGTCTTGAGTCAGAGTTGGCGTTTGATATTCTCAGGTCTGGACCTGTTTCAGGTGGTGAGGCTTAAGGAAAATTTTGAAAAATATTTTTTTGATTAAGGATTATATGATTATTTATTTATTTACTTTATGTTTAGAAGTCATTTTTTTTAAATTACAGAAAAATAAGTCCATTGAATTTCAAAACATTTAAGCCAATCAAACATAAAAAAATTAAAAAATATTTTTTAAAAATATTTCTCTTCATACCAACACACTCTTAATAAGTGTACTTTTTAGAGATACATATGTCCACTGTTACATACTTTAAGAGAAGTGCAATTGATGAATACCGATAAGTTATACATATTTTATAATGAATAGTATAAGTTGATTCATATTTGATCAACTTTTAAAAAATTCAAAAATCAACTAATTTAAAAGAATTGAATCGAACCAATAACCATACATTTTAGCTATTTTGCCATCATATATAATTGGGTCCGCACCAAATCCAATTGTGACCGACAGAAAAGTTTACTACATAGTACACAATGAATAATGCTCATGTGTTAAATATATTAAATGAAGTCACTGTTGATCGAAAACATTTATTATGGATAAATTCATTTCTTAGGTTGATATTTTATTGACTTGCAATTATTGTATCAGTTCATTCACATATACATTCAGTCCCAAGTTCTCCCTTTTTTTTCCCCTTAAAAAATAAGAAGAAGAAAAAAAATTGGGGGTAGGGGAAATGGATACGAAATCACAAGACAAAGAATCGAATTTTCACCAATAAAGTGAAAATTCAGAAAGTCAATCAATTGAGCTATTAAGTTTTTTCCGTCCAATATTATTATATCTAATCTATACTATATTAAAAGCATATGAAGATTCTTAGAAATGTTGTTTGAACTTTTTGTAGTTCATTAAAAAACTCTATTTTACACAAAATTATTTTTTTAAAATTATTATTTAATTATCCTGGTAATATTTCAAGCGTCCCACACACAAAAGGAGTCAACAACTTAATGTAATTTCTATTAGAATCATGATCTAATTAATAGTTCATCTGGGAGAAGGAAAACAATCACGAGGAACTTACTCTTCAAAAGGCTAAGTCCTATTTTATACTTACATTTAGGCTTACGTCAAATCGTTTGGATAAACTCATTCAAGCTCAAATTGCTATACGGTTTTGTAAGCTATTACCTAATTCATATGCCGTCTTCTTTATTTTTTATTTTTGGTGTTCTTAATTGTTAGAAACTTTTGGATATCTTGGAAGCTAACGTTTCAAAGACATAGTTCTTAATAAGTTTTATTTTTACTTTTTATCTTAGTTGTTAGAGATTATCGGATCTATCACCTTCGGGCAGAATAAATTGCCAATCAAAAGTATTTTAAAATTGATTGTTTCTGTTCAATGCTCTCCATTTCATATTAATTTGTTGTTGTTATTACTCGCATATGTGTATCCTCTTTTTTCCTAACTATTTGGCAGACCTATTTTAGCTGGGGTCTATCACAAACAATCTTTCTATCTCTACGAGTTTGAGATAAAATCTGCATATAATTTACCTTCTTCAGACCTTACTTAGGTGATTACATACCGGAAAGAATTTAAAAAATTAGAAAAAGAAATTCACATTTTTTAAAATAATTTTTTAACCTTCATATATAATTTTTTTTATCATATAGATAGATATAACAGTTATTTTAACGTCAATTGCTATTTTTTAAAATAATTTTATTCTTCATATATAATTTTATTTATGTTTACGTAAGACACACATGCAAAACACGTACACTAAAAATTGTGGTGGGGTGGAGGTAGGTGGTACGAGTGGGGGGTGGGCGAGAGGGGGTTGGGGTGGGCAATTTTTATTTTTTTTTTTAAAAATAGGGGTGATGAAGATAAGGAGTGGGCGAATAGTTTGGTTGGTGAGTGGGTGGGTTTGGGGTGAGGGGTGGGGGTAATAGGAGTAGAAGAAAATTATTTTTTTGTATGAAAAATTAATTGTTTAAAAAATAACAATTTAGGGATGGGTTGGAGGTTGTAGTGGTTAGAACATTAACAATTTTGCTTTGATTTAATTTTTTTTTGTCTTTAGGAGATTAAAGTAGGTTAGAACTATTTTACCCAAATAATATTTGTCCAAATTCATATTTACCCATATTTTATATGGGTGGATTATAATTCAAACCATTTTGGTCAATTCATATTCAATCCATCCAAATTCGATTTAATCCAACCATTTGCCACCTCTACAATAAAGTAGTCTATAACTAAAGAGGAATAAATCCTACCATGATATTTAAATGAAATTGTGGAGGAAATCAAATATAAACTTATAAAAGTATCCAAGGAGATTAGGCAGTTACGACATCATAGAATTATTGAATCCATTTTAGACACAGAAAAGAGGAGCAAGTGGCCATTCCAACATTAAGTAAAGGTCACAACACTTTTCTAGCACATACTATGCACTATCCACGTATAGAAACTTTCTTTCCTTATCTGGAGGGCAGGCTCAACAAATGTAACGTCTAAATTCAAACTTTCTAAAGAGTTTTAATTTATTATTTGTTTTCTAATTGATATGTATAATTTGAATAACAATAACAACAAGACCATATTTAATGTAATTTTACAAGTGAGGTCTGAGGCGGATATAATGTGTGCAAACCTTGTGAAGTAAGAAAGTAAACAATGCAAATTTCAATGAAAAAATATAATATAAAGTTAAAATAATAATAAAACTTGACTCAAGAATTTAAAAAATTGATATCACGATATTGAAATAGTGTTGTGTTGAATTTGATTAAAAAAAAATAATGATATCAAAATAGTGTTGCGCTGCTTCAATATAATGAACTTGTTGGCAATGTTTGAAATTTTGAAGAGTACACCAAAAAATAATTTTTATTTATTTTTATAAATGAACAACAATAGATTTTGTGAATGCAGAAAGGTTGACCTTTTGTGAGACTTAGAAATATTCAATAACAAGAAATAAAATAGTAAAAAGGAGAATGAAAAGGATCATATACAAAATAATAATGTGGGTTCAAATTATTAGTTGTCACGATAAAAATGAAGCAGAAAAATATTATTTATATAAGAAAAAAATACTACAATTATCTAAAAACTAGAGTATTTCATTTCTCAATTTGACACATTTTCACACTAAATAGTACATAATTTTTTGTTAGCAAGTGTCACGATCCAATCCACCGGACCGTGTGGGCACCTACTCTATGACTTAAGTAGGAGAACCTTTACAGAAATAACATGCGGAAGTTTAACAATTGTCAAATACCAACTTAAAAAGTCAGGAATACACCATAATTGAAAATTTTAAAACTCTAAGTTTTATTACTAGAAACATACTAACACCACCAAAGATACTAGTCTAAACAGGTACAAGAACTTCTAAAGATACATAATATAAATAAAGTAATGACACACCTCCTACCATAAGGCAGGAAGAGTAGAAGTTGTTGGAGAATCATCTTCGTCTTCACCTAAGAAACGTCACTGACCCTGCAATCAGATTATGTCAAATAACATAACAAGAGTAGTATCAGTACGAACAACACGTAGTGGTAGACATCATTGGTCAACCTGATACCCACCGCATAATATAAAGAAATTAATGAGAAAAAAACACGCTCTTAAAAAATACACCGTCAAACCTTTATGCGTAGCTCTTACTATTCTCGATAACCTCATTAAATTTATTCAAGTCTAACTCTCATCCCTTCTAATTGGTCCGCTGCCAATTCTAATATAAATCAAGGCCTAATCCTTTTATGACATAGAGGAGTTTTCAAATTACGGGCCACTACTAACACTGTCAAACAAGTCTATTACCTTTAGCTTTCACATCAACACCTGGCCCTAGAATGATTAACATCTCACTTGGAAGAGGTAAATATTTAAGTGAACTAAGACTTACCTCATAACTGTACTGGCCTGCTATGAAGGGACCTATCCCGCGCTGGCCGCCTCGCCATAGAGGGATTCCTCCCACTAGAGCGACCTGGTCGGAGACAGTAACTCTGACTTCTCCCCTAATCCTCTTTTTTCACATATACCAACAGGACATCATCAATATCAGACTCTAAATCACTAATCTTATTAAACTACATATCAAATGCTCTCTGCTGATTTACTACGGCCTCACACCTATGATACTGAGGCATCTAGAAACCATAACATAATCTGAATATGCATATATATAGAGGCACATTACTAATTTACCATTTTAAGAGAAATATACAGTTTCACCATGTAAATCTCAATTACAACTGTTAATATGATAACACTTGGACCTTTGGTCCTTTCATATCAACTATAACGCAGAATGGGAATGCTCAATTATCATCAAGTGAATTTATCTATCATCACACATATAGTCAAGATTAATTTACAGATGATAGCCACACAATAGTTCTTTCATGGAATCCATACCTAAACTATTAGTGTGTCGGCGTGACACCCAATTCAATATTTAGTACGTGTCGGAATGTGATATCCGATCCAATATATGTGTCGAAATGTGATAACCGATTCAATATATATGAAAGAACATGACACCCAATCCAATATATATGTCAGAATGCGACACCCGATCCACTATCACAATCATAATGCATAATCACAGTCCACAACGAATAGTCTACATACTTGGACAATCAACCAATCATGCTCATTGGATGTAATTATTCACAAATAGTCATTTCATTAGTTTTATTTCATCTTATTGCATGAACGCACATTACTCAACCATTTCACATGAAACTGTCACTACGAACACACACATTCACCCATCCAGACTCCATGTCCAAAGACCTAAACATGAAATCTCCCATCAATCTATGATACATTATGCAATGGGAAAAGATTTATAACTACTCAATTGAGAAACCTAGCCTACCTGGGTGCCAAGCAACTGCTGTAGATGTCTGATTGCGAACTTTGACTCCTTTAATAAGACTTTAGCTTGTTCTTGGTCTATAATAATAGTATAATACAAAAATCAATCACAAATGGCCTAAATATTTCAAGATAATATGCAAATCTCAAATCTGAGGCCAAACTCATGATCTTTCCACCCAAACTAGGGTTTTCCTATCATTAGTTTTAAGTCAAAACCCTCCCTCAATGATCACCCACCAAAAATTATGGGTTCTAGAAATCGAATTACATGTTTAGAGAGTAAATTACTCACCATTAGCACAAATTAGAGTGGAAACCAGTAGAAAATGGCCCATAAGTTGCTTTTGGTCTTTTAAGGACGAAGTGAGAATGAAATAAATCATTCTGGGTTTTTTTACGACTTTAAGTTCCGTCAGTTCTGCCACAGCGGGATCATCCTACTCTGGCAATCCCACCACAATGGCCTCATTCCATCCACAACGGCTTCAGCACAGACAATACTTAGTAAAAAGGGCATAAACTTTTACTCCGAACTCCAAAAGAGGAAAATTCAGTGGCTTAGAAAGAAGACTCATAAATCTTTAATTTGATAGGTCATGGGCCACCTAATTCATTATAGGCTGAAAGATATGGTTGTTTGAAGTAGACCTTAGTTTGAACTCAAGTCCAAAACTAAATCGGAAAGACACTTTTAGCTCAACCTTGAGATAAGAGCATAGCACGATCTTAATTTCACAACTAATGCACTCACATACCAAGGTATTGATCCTAACCTTATGATGAATGAGATTCATATACCTTTACCGCAGATATTTTTAGGTAATGACGAGCTAGGTCGTTATAATAGATACCAATTTACCCCTTTTTCGTCTCCAAATAATAACATGGAGGAGAGGGCACGAGCCGATATATGAGTTTTTCAAATCGAATAATGAGAAACCATTACAACTCAGGGAAAATCACATCCCAGACTAACCCTTTTTACATCAACCGCTATATGCAAAGTTCTACTAACCCGAAATCCATTCCAAAAGTTTCCATGGGATACTATGTCCCTAACATATTATGATACCACCTTAATTTTTCTCAAACACTATACCTTGAGACACCAAATATTTATAAACTCCACAATTCATAAAGTTCATTAGAATCTATTCTAACTGGAATCGTGTCAACTCTCATACTAGGGGAACTTTACTCGATTACTTACATCCTAACCAATGCTATAACGAGCACATCATCCCCACTGAAAAAGCAATAACCACCAGGTATCCCTCGAACCAAACACAAAAATTAAAATACCCCAAATAAGTATGCAAGAATTCTCATTTAGAATCAATAATCGAGCATCATTCACATTTGTCGGTAATGACCTCAGCATCACACTCTCGCCAAAAATAACCTCAGTAGCACATTTTCTATCTCATCATAGTGTCTAGGAATAAAATGCAATTTGGCATGTTCACAAAATAATGAGGAAACAACAAGTTCAAAAAATTTCCAATCATAATGGGACTATCAAGGCATATCTTAATATTCACACCAATGCCAATATCAAGAAATTTCACATAAGGGTCCTCTTATGGGACCTACAAGAATTTAGTATGTGTCGAAATATGACACCTGATCCCAAGTTTGTGTCGGAATATAACACTCGATTCAAATATGTATCAAAACGTGACACCCGATCCAAGCGCACAATTTAGCCAAAATCACAATGAATAGTCACATTTATACATCTATCAAGAATCGGTTCATCACAGGTCATGCCCAACAAGTAGTCATTTCACATAGATCATTGCATTTATCCCTATTCATTTAATAAGATAAACTCATATGAATACCTAATCCATCACCTCAATCCGACAATATTACCCATGTCAAATCAATAACCTTTATATCTATTATCAAATACATTCTAGAAACACTAGACAACCATGACCAGTCACACATTTGAATCATATACAAGATCCTTAGTCATCTACATACCTTCACAACCACTAGTTCTTTATTACTATGCACTGGTCAGAAAGTGAGAATTAACCATTATCTATTTTGGAGTAGAGAGGTTGAACAGGAAAAAACGGAGGAGACAGGGCTGAAATTCTGTCTCGTCGTGTCCCGCTATTGTAGGATCATCTCGCTATGGCGGCCTTACGGGATCAGTCTTTAGGGCATAATTTTCTGAAGGTTTTTCTCCCTTACTCTATGCTTCTTGAGATTACTATTGACTTTTGGGGTGACAACTAAGCCAGAGATTAACTCTCTCTTAGTTAGGCTCGACGGAATTCACCTCAAGATTGAAGTCAGTATTATACACAGAAGAATTTCTCCCCATTATCTTAGCATAAACAAACATGCACACCACAAAGATCTATTCATCATCCATTTAAACTAATAACCTCAAGATAACTAGACACCATTTTAGAAACGACTAAAATACTGAGTTCCCATAAACTCAATCATATAGTCAAAACAATTATGGCAGATAGAGATACAATTTAGTAACAACTAAAGCTTTGAGTCCCCATAAACTCAATTCAATAGTCAAAATAATTATGACAAATAGACACATAATTTAGCAACAACTAAAGCATTGAGTACCTCGTAAACTCAATCCAATAGTTAAAATAATTATGATCATAAGTATAACATAACCCGAACTCTCAATCTTAAGTCTTGACATAATAAGCACCTGACACCACATTAAGGCCTTTAACATAGTTCCAAAACCTAACCAAACACTGCATAGTCAAGAACTCAATAACACATTATTCAAAACCAGTTATGAAATACGTTTAGAAAATCTTTCATAACATACATTTTGCTATGATGCAACAATAGTCCTTTTGTCACATGGTCCCCAACCAATTCCGACCGTCCTGAAATCAGAGTTTCTCTACAGTCATAAATTATTCTTTCTCTTACATTCTTTACCAATGGTAAGTCCATGCACAATTAAGAGTTGTATCACCTCACATAAATATATCATTTAACAAGTCTGAAATTCGTTCATTAATCACCTTGTGGTTTATCATTAGATCATTGCACATAATCAAATTATGACACTCTTTCCAATCACAAGTTTACAAAATCTAACCAATCATATCTCACATAATTTCAACCATTCAGGAAAGTACACTTCACACACTGACAGATATTTCAAACAACACTATGCACATAATCACATCATATCATTCATATAATTACACTTCACACTCTAACGGTTATACAGGCAATACTATGCATATAATCACAATTTCAAGTGATATCACACAAGCAAGTCAAAGTTATTAACTTAATTCACTTCATTGATGACCATTAGTTGATCATCCATGTATTTATTTAGCCTGTAGGGCCATATACCAATTGGACCCTTCTCGATTCCAATTTTTCTTGCTTGTGTTCCTTTAGCTGCGACAATGGCATCAAGTCTACTTTTTTGAGATACCAATTGTAATCTGGAGACACCAATTGAACTCAATCCATACCACAAGCAAAAAAACCGCACAAAATAAGAGAAGAAATAGAACAACTTCCTAGAATGCTTCATAGCTTCTTAAAGATTAGACGTGGACGTCAATACAATAGTTTGTAGGAGTCTATTCCACACATGCTCTTGTACAGAGATACCGATAAAGTGGGCTTTGATACCCAATTGTGATGACTCAACCCATCAGGCCGTACGGGCACCCACTCTATGACCTAAGAAGGATAACCCTTAAAGATATAACATAAAGGGCAGCCCGGTGTACTAAAGCTCCCGCTATGCGCGGGGTTCGAGGAAGGGCCTGACCACAAGGGTCTATTGTACGCAGCCTTGCCTTGCATTTCTGCCAGAGGCTGTTTCCAAGGCTTAAAGATATAACATGCGAAAGTTTAACAATTGCCAAATACCAACTTTAAAAGTCAGGAATACACCATAATTGAAAATTTTAAAACTCTAAGTTTTATTACTAAAAACATACAAACATCCCAAGGATACTAGTCTAAATAGGTACAAAAGCTTTTAAAGATATAGAGTATAAATAAAAGAATGACATAACTCCCACTACAAGGAAGGAAGAGTAGAGGTTGTAGGAGAATCATTTTCGTCTTCACCTAAGAAATGTCACTGACCCTACAACCAGACTATGTCAAGTGGCATAGCAAGAGTAGTATCAGTACAAACAACATGTACTGGTACGCATTATCGATCAACTTGATACCCACCGCATAATATAGAGAAATTAATGAGAAGAAAACATGCTTTAAGAAATACACCGCCAAACCTTTATGTGTAGATCTTACTATTCTTGATAACCTCGTTAAATTTGTTCAAGCCTAACTCTCATCCCTTCTAGTTGGTCCGCTTCCAATTCTAATACAAATCAAGGCCTAACTCTTTTATTATATAGAGGAGTTTTCAAACTATGGCCACTACTAACTCTGTCTAATAAGTCTATTATCTTTAGCTTTCACATCAACACCTATACTTAGATTGATTAACATCTCACTTGGAAGAGGTAAATATTTAAATAAACTAAGACTTACCTCATAACTGTATTGTCCGACTGTGGAGGGACCTATTCCTCTCAAACGGCCTTGCCATAATGGGATTCCTCCCGCTAGAGCGACCTAGCCGGAGACAGTAACTTTGACTTCTCCCCTAATCCCCTTTTTTCACATATACCAATAGTACACCATGAATATCCGACTCGAAGTCACTAATCTTATTAAACCACACATCAAATGCTCTCTACTATTTTACCACGGCCTCACACCTAAGATACGAATGCATATAGCAACCATAACATAATTTAAATATGCATATATATATATATATATATATATATATATATATAAGTACATTACTAATGTACCATTTCAAGAGAAATATAGCCACACAATGGTTCTCTTATAGAATCCATACTCAAACTATTAGTGTGTCGGCGTGACACCCGATCCAATATTTAGTATCCGTCAGAACGCCACATCCGATCCAATATATATATTGAAATGCGACACCCGATCTAATATATATGTTGGAATGTGATACTCGATCTAATATATGTGTCGGAATGCGATACTCGATCCACAATCACAATCCCAATGCATAATCACAGTCCACAATGAATAATCTACATACTTGCACAATCAAATAATCAGGCTCATTGCATGTAATTGTTCACAAATAGTCATTTCATTACCCAACCATTTCACATGGAATTTTCACTATGAACATACACACGCGCATATATATATATAGCCATATACTAGACCCCACTTTGATTATCACAAGTCTCAGAATCTCACTCTAACCAAGCAATTTTCTTACATATTAAGATTATAAGGACCATCAACCATATCAACAAGAAGTATTAAGGTTAACAATCAAGAGCTACACTGTCATCAGTAGTCATGGCATAATCATAATCCAAATAGTACATTCATATTATAAATAACAATAACAACACATTCAGCCATCTAGACTTCGTGCTGGAAGGCCTAAACATGAAATCTCCCATCAATCTATGATACATTATGCAATGGGAAAAGATTTATAACTACTCAATTGAGAAACCTAGCCTACCTGAGTGCCAAGCAACTGCTGAAGATGTTTGATTGCAAACTTTGACTCCTTTAGTAAGACTTTAGCTTGTTCTTGGTCTACAATAATAGTATAATACAAAAATCAATCACAAATGGCCTAAATATTTCAACATAATATGTAAATCTCAAATCTTAGGCCAAACTCATGATCTTTCCACCCAAACTAGGGTTTTCCTATCATTAGTTTCAAGTCGAAACCCTCCCTTAATTATCACCCACCAATAATTATGGGTTCTAGGAATCAAATTACAAGTTTAGGTAGTAAATTACTCACCTTTAGCACAAATTGAAGTGGAATCCAGTAGAAAATTGCCCTAAGTCGCTTCTGGTCTTTTAAGAACAAAATGGGAATGAAATAAATCATTCTGGAGGTTTTTCTGACTTTAAATTCCGTCTGTACTTCCACAGTAGGACCATCCTGCTCTGGCAATTCTGCCATAATGGCCTAATTCCCACCACAGGGGCTTCAGCATAGACAAATCTTAGTAAAAAGGGCATAAACCTTTACTCCAAACTCTGAAAGAGGCAAATTCAATGGTTTGGAAAGAAGATTCATAGACCTTTAATTTGATAGGTCATGGGCCACCTAATTTATTATAGGCTGAGAGATTTGGTTGTTTGAAGTAAATCTTAGTTTAAACTCAAATCAAAAACTAAATCGGAAAGACACTTTAGCTCAACTTTGAGATAGGAGCATAGCACGAACTTAATTCACAACTAATGCACTCATATACCAAGGTATTGATCCTAACCATATGATGAATGAGATTCGTATACCTTTACTACAGATATTTTTAAGTAATGACGAGCTAGATCGTTATAATTGATATCAATTTACCCCTTGTTCATCCCCGAACGATTACACTAAGGGAAGGGCACGAGCCTACATAAGAGTTTTTCAAACCGAATAATGAGAAAACATTAAAACTTAGAAAAAATCACATCCTAGACTAACCCTTTTTACATCAACCACTATATGCAAAGTTCTAGTAGCTCAAAATTCATTCCGGAAGTTTGCATGGGATACTATGTCCCTCACATATCATGATACGACCTTAATTTTTCTCAAACACTATACCTTGAGACACTAAATATTTCTAACCCCCACAATTCATAAAGTTCATTAGAATCTACTCTTACTCCAATCTTGTCAACTCTCATACTAAGAGGAACTTTACTCGGGCACTTACACCCTAACCAATGCCATAATGAGCACATCATCTCCTCTCAAAGAGCAATAACCACTAGATATCCCTCGAATCAAACTACCCTAAAGAAGTTTGCAAGGATGCTCATTTAACATCAATAATCGAGCATCATTCACTTTCTCCAGCAATGACGTCGGCATCACACTCTCGCCGAAAATGAACTCAGCAGCACACTTTCTGTCTCATCATAGTGTCTAGGAACAAAATGCAATTTGGCATGTTCACACAATAATAAGGAAACAATAAGAATAAATAATTCTCAATCACAATAGGACTATAAAGACATATCCTAATATTCACATTAATGCCAATATCAAGACATTTCACATAATGGTCCTCTTATGGGACCTACAAGCATATAGGATGTGTCGAAACATGACTCTCGATCCAAAATTTATGTTAGAATATGATACCCAATTCAAATATATATCAAAATATGCCACCCAATTCAAGCACACAATTCAGCCAAAATCATAATGAATAGTCAAATTTATATATCTATCTAGAATCGATTCATCACAGGTCATGGCCAGCAAGTACTCATTTTACATAAATCATTTTATTTATCCTAGTTCATTTATTAAGATCAACTCATATGAATACCTATCCTATCAACTCAACCCGACAACATTACCCATGTCAAATCAATAACCTTTATGTTCATTATCAAATAGTTTCTAGAAACACTAGACAACCATGACCAGTCACACATTTAATCATACACAATACCCTAGTCCTCTGTCTAACTTGACAACTACCAGTTTTTTAATATGTGCAATGGTCTGAAAATGAAAATTAACCATTATCTATTTCAGAGTAGAGAGGTAGAACAAGGCAAAAAAGGGGAGACAGGGCTAAGATTCTGTCTCGCCCTATCCCATCATGGCGGGAGAATTTTTGCCATAGAGGGCCTGCTATGGCGGAATCATCCCGTTGTGGCGGCCCTTGCGGGATCATTCTTTAGGGCACAATTTCCTAAAGGTTTTTCTCCATTCTTCTCTACTTCTTGAGATTACTATTGAAATTTGAGGTGACAATTAAGCTAGAGATTAACTCTCTCTTAGACAGGTTCGGTGAAATTCACCCTAAGATCGAACCCAGCATTATACACATAAGAATTTCTCCCCATTATCTTAGCATAAACAAACATGCACACCATAAAGATCTATTCATCATACACATTAAATCAATAACCTCATGATAAGTAGATACTATTTTAGAAACAACTAAAATATTGAGTTTTCATAAACTCAATCACATAGTCAAAACAATTATGATAGATAGAGATACAATTTAGCAATAACTAAAGCATTGAGTCTCCATAAACTCAATTCAACAGTCAAAATAATTTTGACAAATAGACACACAATTTAGCAAAAACTAAAGCATTGAGTCCCTCATAAACTCAATTCAATAGTTAAAATAATCATGATCACAAGTACAACATAACCCAAACTTTCAATCTTAACTTCCAACCAAACACTGCATAGTCCAGAACTCAGTAACACATTATTGAAAACCAGTTATGAAATACATTTAGAAAATTATTCATAACACACATTTTGCTATTATGCAACAATAGTCTTTTTCTCACATGGTTCCCAACCAATTCGGACTGTCCTGAAATAAGAGTTTCTCTACACTCATAAATCATTATTTTCCCTTACATTCTTTATCAATGGTAAGTCCATGTACAATTAAGAGTTGTATTCCCTCACATAAGTATATCATTTAACACGTCTAAAATTCGTTCATTAATCACCTTGTCGTTTATTATTAGATCATTACACATAATCAAGTTATGACTCTCTTTCTAACCATAAGTTTACAAAATCTAAGCAATCATATCACACATAATTTCAATATTCAGGCAAGTACACTTGACATACTGGCAGATATTTCAAGCAACACTATGCACATAATCATATCATATCATTCATGTAATTACACTTTACACTCTGATGGTTATACAAGCAACATTATGCATATAATCACAATTTCAAGTGATATCACATAAGCAATTCAAATTTATTAACTTAATTTGCTTCATTGATGACCATTACTTGATAATCAATGCATTTACTCTGCCTATAGGGCTAGATACCAATTGGAACCTTATCGATTCTAAATTTTCTTGCTTGTGTCCCTTTAGCCGCAACAATGGCATCAAGTCTACTTTTTTGAGATACCAATTATAATATGGAGATACCAATTGAACTCAATCCCTACCAGAAGAGATAAACTGCACGAAATAAGAGAAGAAATGGAACAACTTCCTAGAATGCTTTATATCTTCCTGAAGATTAGATGTGGACGTCAATATAACAATTTGTAGGAGTTTATTCCACACTTGCTCTTATACTGGATACCGATAACCTGGGCTCTAATATCCAAATTATCATGACCCAACCAACCTGGCCCTATGGGCACCCATTCTATTACCTAAGAAGGAGAACTCTTATAGAAATAACATGTGGAAGTTTAACAATTGTCAAATACCGACCTAAAAAGTCAGGAATGCACCAAACTCTAAGTTTTATTACTAGAAACATACTAACATCCCCAAGGATACTAGTCTAAAAAGGTACCAGAGCTTTTAAAGATACAAAATATAAATAAAGTAATGATACAACTCCCATTATAAGGAAGGAAGAGTAGAAGTTGTTAGAGAAATATCTTCGTCTTCACCTAAGAAACATCACTGACCCTGCAATCAGACTATGTCAAGTGGCATAGCAAGAGTAGTATCAGTATAAATAACACGTACAGATTGGCATCATCGGTCAACCCAATACCCACCGCATAATATAAAGAAATCAATGAGAAGAAAACATGCTCTTAAAAAATACACCACCAAACCTTTATATGCAGCTCTTACTATTCTTGATAACCTCATTAAATTTGTTTAAGCCTAACTCTTATCCCTTACAGTTGGTCCGTTGCCAATTCTAACACAAATCAAGGCCTAACTATTTTATCACATAGAGGAGTTTTCAATCTACGGGCCACTAGTAACTCTATCTAACAAGTCTATTACCTTTAGCTTCCATACCAACACCTGGCTCTAGATTGATTAACATCTCACTTGGAAAAGGTAAATATTTAAGTGAACTAAGACTTAGCTCATAACTGTACTGGCCTATTGTAGAGGGACCTATCCCACTTTAGCGGCCTCACCACAGTGGGATTCCTCCCGCTAGAGCGACCTAATCGGAGATAATAACTCTTACTTCTCCCCCAATCCTTTTTTTTCAAATATACCAATAGGACACCATCAATATCTGACTCTAAGTTACTAATATTATTAAACCACACATCAAATGCTCTCCATTAGTTTACTACGGCCTCACATCTATGATATGGATGCATCTAGAACCCATAACATAATCTGACCATGCTTATATAGAGAAGCACATTATTAATTTACCATTTAAAGAGAAATATATAGTTTCACCATGTAAATCTCAATTACGACTATTAACGAGGTAACACTTGGACCTTCGGTCCTTTCATATCAATTATTACATAGAATAGGCATGCTCAATTATCATCAAGTCAGTTTCTCTATCATCACACATATAGTCAAGATCAATTTACAGATGATAGCAACACAACAGATCTCTCATGGAATCCATACCCAAACTATTAGTGTGTCGATGTGACATCCGATCCAATATATGTATCAAAACACGATATCCGATCCAATATATGTGTCGAAATATGACACTCAATCCACTATCACAATCACATTGCATAATCACAGTCCACAACGAATAGTCTTCATACTTGCACAATCAAGTAAAACTTTACTTGTTCTTGGTCTAAAATAATAGTATAATACAAAATCAATTACAAATGGCCTAAATATTTACAGATTATACGCAAATCCCAAATCCTAGGACAAACTCATGATTTTCCACCCAAACTAGGGTTTTTCTACCATTAATTTCAAGCAAAAATCCTCTCTCAATGATCACCCACCAACAATTGCGGGTTCTAGGAATCGAATTACAAGCTTAGAGAGTAAATTACTCACTTTTAGCATAAATTGGAATGGAAACCAGTAGAAAATTGCCCTTGATCAGTTCTGGTCTTTTAAGAACAAAGTGGGAATAAAATAAAATAAACCATTCTGGAGTTTTTCCCGACTTTAAATTTCATCTCTCCCACCACAGTGGGACCATCCCGCTTTGGCAGTTCCTCCACAGTCGGACCATCTCGCTCTAACGGTCCCGCTACACTGGCCTAATTCCCGCCACAGCGGATTCAGCACAAACTGTTCTTAGTAAAAAGGGCATAACTTTTTACGCCAAACTCCAAATGAGGCAAATTCGGTGGCGTTGGATAGAAGACTCATGACCTTTAATTTGATAGATCATGACCACCAATTCATTTCAGGCTGAGAGATATGGTCATTTGTAGTAGACCTTAGTTTTAACTCAAGTCCAAAACTAAATCGGAAAGACATTTTTAGCTCAACTTTGAGATAGGAGCGTAGTACGACCTTAATTTACAACTAATTCACTCAAATATCAAGGTATTGATCCTAACCTTATGATGAATGAGATTCATATACCTTTATTGCAGATATTTTTAGATAATGACGGGTTAGGTCATTACAACAAGGCATCAACTGTCTAAGTACTTTTCCTTTTCTATTGTTCATTATAAAAATAGGACCAAGCTAATGTCAATCTCATGTGATCTCAGAGAAATCAGGAAAGACAAGAGAATGTTCAACATGTGTACTTCACATGGCTTATTGTACAAACTGTTGGGAAATAAATTATAGAAACAGAAAGGTGATGTACTGTCTTTACTCTTCAAAAATTAGATTTCTTCCTTCAAATTAACTTACGAAAATGAGTAAAAAAAACATTACCAAATAGCTCAAATTGTCTTTGAATAATTAAAGATTATTTGAACTACTACTTCAAAATGATACTCAATCATTAATTTGACAAATAAAAATCAAAAATCACAAAATCTTTTGTAAGTTTTCAAGCTTTTATGAATCCCAATAATGGAATTTCAAATTTTCACTTTTATTCACCCGGCTATATGTTCAAATCTATAATGATAAAAATGAACATCACACTCGATATATGTTTCTAAATATCAAAAATTAAAAATCATAATCACATATTAATGAATTCATATTATTGCTTCTTCTATTTGTGAGGAGTGCATGTTGCGCCAAAACATTGTTGGGTTTAAATGAAGTTTAAAGTGAAGTGTGAATAAGAAATAAGAATTGGGAAATGTAAGGGAATCAAATGAAGGGAAAATGAAAAATCATTTCTCTCTCATTGGTCTAAGAAAGGAAAAGTCTTGTCCTTATATTAGGAAATACTTTCTTCAACTAATAAAGGGTTAAGTAGAGGGTGTCCCCTCGCGCCGTCATCATTGTCGCTCGCTCGGCTCATCTACAGCTACAGCTACGGCTTCGACTATGGCAAATGATGTGATTGATTGATAATTTGATATTAATTCTGAATTATTGATTAAATAATTAATTTGCAATTAATTGAATTAATTAAATTTGCGAAACTAAAATTACCGAATTAACTAATAAACAGAAATAGAATTTGAAATTTGCGGATTCAAAAGGGACTTGTTCCTTCCGAATAGATGTTTCCCTTCGCAGATTCAGAAATGATCTGTTCCTTCTAAATAGACTGTCACGCCCCGAGAGGGTACCCTAGGCGTGGCCGGTACTCAGAAACCATTTCTGGCTTTTGAGAGAACCACTTGGTCTCATTTATTATTTATTCATCAGCGGAAGACTTAAGAATACTAATGTGGGCTTGTCATAATCAAAGGAAAAATAGATAATTCTTATAAGAAGTAGTTTCTAAGGAGAACTACTCCGATTACATCATCAGACTCTGTCTATGAAGCCTCTAATACTCTTAGATGGTGCCAATGACATGTCCATGGCTACCTCAAAAGAAACATCACACTCAACAATAATAAAAGGATAAGGAGTTCCTTCGAATACAACAAGGACTCACCAAATAGCCAAAAAGAAATGATCTTCAACGATGCGCTTGTTGAGGATCTCTAATACCTGTATCTGCATCATAAAATGATGCAGGTCGAATGACGTCAGTACGTGGAATGTACGAATATGTAAAATGGAAGGAAGGTAAGGACAGATATCAAGAAACTCCTCTCAATAAAACTCAGCTCAGAACTCACTTATGAGCTAGCGATGATACAACGAAGCGATGTCGTTGCCACATCCATCCAATACCTTGCCAGGGTAAAGGACATCACCATCTTGGATCCACTCATCAAAGTCCTCTTTTTAGGACTTAAGAGGCATAACCTCTATCCTACGCTGGCTACGTAGTTCGGGGTTTGAGTCAATTAAACTCTTACCCAACTCGGTGCTCAATACTACTCCCAAGATATATGCTCATATTAAACTCATCATCTAGTCTAATTGGAATTTAATTTAAATCATCAAACTCATCTCATTTCATGTTCATCAATCATTATACTTCTAAAAAAACATCATTTTCATCTCATCAAAACATCTTTCTCAAAATATCATTTGCTCAAATTCATTCAAACTCAACTCTTTTTCTCTTTTCAAACTCAATAAAATACATATATAGTATTAATTCATATAACTTTCTTTTTATCAAAAATAATAAAAAGGCCAACATCTTTACTCAAAACATATGTAAAAATATTCATGAACATCAAATCAATTAGGATTCATGGAAAAGTAGCCATGAACAATAATTCTAATAATATGAGAGATAATAATAATAATATTAATGCATAAATATATCAAACTTAATAGAAGAAGAATTAATTCATCTAGAATTCAAGATTTGGATAAAACTCAACTATAACTCAATTATAATGAATTTAAATATTGGGCGCATGGACGAACTCAATTCAATGCTATGAAAACCTTACATACCTTAAATCCGAAGGTTTACTCCGAATTGAGACACTCTTGGACCCCTAGCCTTTTCTTCTCGCTGGAGCGTTTTGTGTACTACCCGGAGTATAAGAATAACTGGAGTAGTATTTTTATACTACTAAAACTAAAACTATATTTGAGAAGAAGTATATAGAGAGAAAAAATGCTTAAGAAAGCTTGATGAATAAAATGAGGAAATAAGGTGGGTATTTATAGGTGGGAAAGAGGGACCTAACAATAAATAAAATAATTATAAAGAAAAATCTGAAAATTTAATGGAATATATTGATGTCATGGATGATGTTAAATGGAGGACAATTTATGTCATGAATGATGTCAAATGTATCTAGATGTTTCCATGGTAGGTAAGATGAGTTCTTTTTAACAGAATACTCTTTTTTGAAGCTGCGTTTGAATAAGATAAATTCCTTATTAGGATTTGGTGTCTTCATAAGAATTGTAGATATGGAAGTCTAGTTTCATATCGTTCAAGAATCAACTAATTTGGAGCAACCTACAGTGAGATATGAATTTTCTTCTATAAATACTCAATTCCATCACAGCACTATATCTTGCAAAGATTAATTTATTTGATCTACTTATACTCCGAATATGATGATGTGTTCTTCATGAAAGTTGTAGGTAATGATGTTGTGGTTACTCAGAAATTTGAATCACCTAATTTGGACCAACCTATGAAATGTTATGCCCAAAATACAAAGGCTGTATTATTTTCGTCGAGAATTAAAATACTGACATACAACATTTTAGGGGTTGTTACATAGACACTTCTTTTCTCAAAAGAAACCTTGTTTTTTATAAATAGAGAGGCCTCCTCTCAGTTTTGAGCATCAATTTTTCTTCTCTTCCGCATATATTATTTTATAAATAAAGTTGTATCTTTGTGTGATTGCGATGCTTCTTTTTGAGTTTTTTGAAATTGAAGAAGTTTAAGGTACCACTACTTCTTTAATGTTCTATCCATTGTATTTTGGGAAAAAATAATCTATAACCTCAAGTATAGTGAGGAGATTAAATCTAATAGTAATTTGAATAGTACAAAAACTTCATCAGTATTCAAGATTCATCCGGTTAACGATTGGAAGAATATAAAAAGTTCATCATTAAACTAGAAATTAGTTGTATATTTCTGCTTCATCTTATATTCTGTTTGGGGGGCTGGAGACTAAAATCGAAAGATATTCTACTTCAGTGATTAGCTTGGCTCGAAGAAATAAAATCTTTATCAAGTTTATTGAGTTTTTATTTTTCTCAGTTTGAAGAATATAAAAACTTCATCGAGATGAACAAAAATCCTTATTTGGTTATTCTATTGTTTAACACTACTTTTGTTTTGTCAAACAAAATAGAAGATGCAAATGTATCAAGTTTTGAAGCAAACAAAATGCCTTCAGCCAGTAGAACACCAGTTTCTACAGCAATGGCTACTACAGAAAAGCCTGGAAAATTTACTGGTATTGACTTCAAACATTGGCAGCAAAAGATGTTCTTCTATCTGACTACACTCAGTCTACAATGGTTTATAAATAAAGATGTTCCTATAGTAGAGGAAGGAACTCCAGACAATGAAAAATTTATTGTGACTGAAGCATGGACACATTCTGATTTCCTTTGCAAGAACTACATACTCAATGGATTGAAAAATGGCCCGTATAACGTCTTCAGTGTTTGTAAAACCTCTAAAGAACTGTGGTATTCTCTTGAAAAGAAATACAAAACTGCAGATGCAGGCTTGAAGAAGTCTTTGGCCATAAAATATTTGGACTATAAGATGGTTTATAGCAAGATTGCCATGTCTCAAGTCCAAGAACTACAAGTATTCATGATCTCCTAGAAGAAGGTATGATCAAATTCAATAGTCTTATTATTAAAATTATTGAATGTGTTATTGATTTTAAATTATCCATTATTAGTATGATTATAAACGAAACATTTTAAGTAGCGGTATTAATCGAGAAATTGCCTCCTTCATGGAAAGACTTCAAAAATTATTTGTAGCACAAGCGAAACGAGATGACTCTAAAAGACTTGATTGTTCATCTCAGGATCGAGGAAGATAACAAGGCTACCAAGAAGAAGGCTAGAGGAAACTCAATAATTATGGGACAAAATATTATTGAGGACGGTCCAAATAAATCAAAACAGAGGAAAAAACCTTATGAACAGAAGAACTATCCTAGTAAAAAGAAGTTCAAATAAGACTGCCATAACTGCAGAAAAACTGGACATAAGGCTGTGGAATGTCATGCTCCCAAGAAGAAAAGGAAAAAAGGTCAAGCCAACATGGTTGATACAAATGGGGATGTTGAAAACTTATTTGCAATGCTGACCTAATAAAATCTGGTAGAAAATTCCAAAGAATAGTGGATTGATTCAGGAGCCACGTCACATGTTTGTGCTGTTCGAGAAGCCTTCGCTACTTATTCCCCTATTGTATCTGATGAGACTATTTATATGGGAAATTCTGCCATAACTAAGGTTGAAGGATATGGTAGAGTATTCCTGAAAATGATATCCGACAAGATGGTGATGCTAAACAAAATTTGTTATGTTCTAGAAATGAGAAAGAACTTGGTTTCTGCCTTTCTTCTTATCAAAAATGGAATTAAATGTATTCTGATTTCAAACAAAGTAGTTGTGTCACGCCCCGGGAGGGTACCCTAGACGTGACCGGCACTTGAAAGCCATTTTTGACCTTCAAACGAACCACCTAACTCAATCATTCCATTATTCAGTCATATACGCTCAACGGAAGGCTCAATTATAACATGTTATTTGCAATATGGAGGCCGAAGGCCAAACGTGTTTGACTCAACAAAATAAGTATAATAGGACTCCCCAAAATAAAGGTCCAAACTCCCCACACTCTAGTCTATGAAGCCTCTACCAAAGTCTAGAAGGTGCCAATGATAAGCCCATGGCTACCACAATCAAAATAAAAGGGACAACATGAAGCTATACAGGGAGCTCAAGATCCTCCGGAAGCTAGGAGGACTCACCACGTAGTTGGAAGTGTGTAGATAATCGACGGTGCGCTAGTTGATGATCTCTGGTACCTATCTCTGCATCATGAAACGATGCAGGCCAAATGGCGTCAGTACGTGGAATGTACGAGTATGTAAAATGGTCGGATGAAACAACATCAAGAAAACATCAATATTAACTCAGGATCTCAACTTATACATATATACATGACAACTCACTCAAATATCCTAAGTCTAACAAGAATAGTTTAGACGGGACTAACTCATAAGCCACTTAACTCAACTGACTCGGAGCACTATCAAGACTTAAATGGGAGTTTCTCTTATCCGACAACCATCACCTATGAGCCGGTGATAGTACAACAATCAGACATTATTGCCACATCCGTCCATACCTTGACAGGGCATGAACGCCTCCCTAATCATGGATACCATCGATTAGTCAAGTCCTATCATTTCAAAATAATAAAATGGGAAACATCCGACTTTAATGGTTCGATCCCTTGGGAAGCATCCGACTTTAACGGTTCCATCCCTTCCTACATTGGCGGCGTAGTTTTTGGGGTTCGAGTATGGACTATACTCTTACCCACTTCGGTGATCGATACTCCTACCATGACTCCATGCTCATAAAACTCCCTCCAATCATCTCAAACATGCCCTCACGGCTAGTTTCATATGGGTCATTGCCAACTCATCAACTATATTCTCATTTCAACTCAATTAAGTCATAATGGCAAGTTCCATTTAGGACCTCGTCCACTCGTCAATTCTATCCTCCAATTAACTCAATCAAGCCTCATTTAGATAAGTATTTATGACATCTTCTCAAAACTCATCACAACTCTATGGCTTTAGCTCAACAATTCAAGTAGAATACCACATTCAAGGAAAATGACTTAAGCAACATAATCACATGGCTAAAGAGATCAACAAATCATAATAACAAGTCATCTCCATCAACTCACACTTACATGAAGGTTTTAGGAACTTTTTAGCTCAACAACATCAACACATATAGCATCAAATAAATAGGGGACAAAACTCATTCAAACATAAACCCTACCAAGAAACTCTATTTTCATGGACATCTAGCCTCAAAGCAAGAGTAGGGCACATGGGTGGACTCAACCCATGTTTTGGATAGCCTTACATACCTTAGTGAAGACTTGAAGAAAACCTTGATGTTGGGTCTTCAATGGGGAACTCAAATCTTGAAGCTCTTAGAATCCTCCTTGTTGGAAATGTAGAAGAAGAAGAAGAGAGAGAGAGAGGAACTCCTAGGGCTTTTTAGAGAGAGAGTGAGGGATTGAAAAATGATCCCAAAATGTGCTAAGGCTGATACATATATAATTTGGGGAAATTCCCAAATTACCCCTTCTCAAAAGTTCTGAAAAATAGGCAAAAATGCTCCTGGCGCGATAGTGGCGCGTCGCGCCACTACAGCGCCAGGCTGATTACGCCTAAAACCTGCACATATCGTAGTGGCACACCGCACCAAGGACCAAACTACTGAGGCATATTCTTGGCGCGATAGTGGCGCGTCGCGCCCTTACAGCGCCAAGGCTAATATTTTCTGGGTTCTGAAAATTGGCTTGAAAACCCTGTACACCTTTTAGTGGCGCGCCGTGCCAGAGACCAAAATACTAAGGCATGTTTTTGGCGTGATAGTGGCGCGTCGAGCCACTGCGGCGCCAAGCCTAGTTTTCCAGCAATTGCAACCCAGGCCTGAAATTCTCTATTGTGCTAGTTCATCTTAGGATCGTCATATCTTTTGACTCCAAACTCCAAAATGTATATTCTTGGTGGCGTTGGAAAGAAGACTCGATGACCAATAATTTAATAGGTCGTAGGCCACCCAGATCGTCATATATCAAAAGATAGGGTCGTTAGAAGTCAACCCCTCATGCGAACTCCTCCTCAAACTTAGCCACGATGAATCTTTTAGATTGATTTGGTCCTAGAGGTCTTTCATGACCCCCACATCACCTCTAACGCTGCTCAGTTTCTCAGAGACTCACCTTACTCATGCAAATATCCCATAATACTCGAGTTCGACTCTACTCGAATACAAAAAGGGTCCGAATCTTAGGGAAAAATTTTAAGGGGTGTTACATTATCTCCCCCTTGGGATCATTCATCCTCGAATAACGAGTGACCAAGAATGGACTCGGGGTACAAATCACAATCAGAACTCAGTCAATCAACCAATCAATTTCTCAAACAATTACCAATCAAACTTAAAATGAGAAAACAAATTCAAGTCAAGAAAATGGGCATTACCTTCAACATTCTCATCGGTAGGCACGAATAGATATGGATATTTAGATTTCATGGCTTCCTCCTCTTGTCATGTGGCTTCCGCAACAAATTGGTTTCTCCAGAGGACCTTGACTGAGGCGACCTCTTTGTTCCTCAATTTGCGGATTTGGCGATCAAGAATTTAGACCAGAACCTCTTCATAGGATAAGCTATCCTTAACTTCGATACTATCAATGGGGACTACCAACGAGGGATTGACTAAGCACTTCTTTAACATCGAAATGTGGAATACCGGATGAATAGAGGCTAGCTCTGAAGGTAACTCCAACTCGTAGGCAACACTCCTAATCCGCCTCGAAATCTGTAAGGACCAATATATCGAGGACTGAGCTTCCCTTTCCTTTCAAACCTCATGACACCCTTCATGGGTGACACTTTCAAGTACACCCAATCACCCACCTCAAACTCTAAGTCTCTCCTCCTTACGTCGGTGTAAGATTTTTGGTGACTTTGGGCTGTCTTTAGCCTATCTTGAATAACTCTCACCTTCTCCATGGATTGGTGAACCAAGTCAGGCCCAATCAACTCAACCTCACCAACTTCAAACCACCCAATGGGCGATCTACACCTCCTCCCATACAAGGCTTCATAAGGGGCCATTTGAATGCTTACATGATAGCTATTGTTATATGCAAACTCTATGAGAGGTAAGTGATCATACCAATTTCCCTTGAAGTCAAGCACACATGCCCTCAACATATCTTCCAATATCTGGATGATGCGCTCTGCTTGGCCATCTGTCTGGGGATGAAAGGCCGTACTCAAGTTCACCTTCGAACCTAATCCCTTTTGAAAGGATTTCCAAAATTGGGAAGTGAATTGAGCTCCTCTGTCTAAGATGATAGACAAGGGAACCCTATGCAGTCTGACGATCTCTCGAATATACAACCTTGCATAATCTTCTGCGGTGTCAGTAGTGTTAACCGCCAAGAAGTGAGCTGATTTCGTCATTCTATCCACAATTACCCAAATTGAATCGTGTTGCTTTCGGGATTTTGGCAAACCAGTGATAAAGTCCATGTTCATAATCTCCCACTTCCATTTCGGAATTTCTATTTTTTGGGTTAAACCACATGGCCTTTGATGCTCAACCTTCACCTACTGGCAATTCGGGCACTTGGAAACAAATTCTGCAATATCCTTCTTCATCCCACTCCACCAATAGATTTCTCTCAAGTCGTGATACATTTTTGTGGAGCCTGGATGAATAGAGTATCTAGAAGTATGTGCTTCGACTATAATCCTTTCTTGAACATTATTGACATCAGGTACACACAATCTACTTTGGTACCTTAATACCCCATCTCCCCCTTTGGTGAAAACCATCACCCCTTATTTGTGAACAACTTCCTTCAATCGAAGGAGGACGGGATCTCGATCTTGTTTCTCCTTTACCTCTGCCACAAGCGAGGATGTAGACCTATCCTGAACAGTAACTCCGCCTTTGTGGTTCTCTTCTAGACGAACTCCCAATCGGGCCAATCTATGTACCTCCTTTGCTAATTTCCTCCTCCTCTCCTCTACATGGGTAGTGCTACCCATAGACAGCCTGCTAAGAGCATCAGCAATGACATTAGCTTTACCTGGATGGTAGAGGATGCTCATATCATAGTCTTTGAGTAGCTTGAGCCATCTCCTTTGCCTCAAGTTGAGTTCCCTCTGGCTAAAGACGTATTGTAAGCTCTTGTGATCGGTGAACACATCAACGAGTACTTCATACAAGTAGTGGCACCAAATTTTGAGCGCAAACACCACAGCTGCCAGCTCAAGGTCATGAGTTGGGTAATTTCGCTCATGAACCTTAAGTTGTCTTGAAGCATAGGCTATCACCTTCCTCTTCTGCATCAACATGCAACCCAAACCAATTCTGGATGCATCATAGTAGACCACAAAGCCCTCTGTTCCATCGGCCAAGGTCAGGACAGGAGCAGTGGTTAGCTTGGCCTTTAGTTTCTGGAAACTCTTCTCACAAGCATTGGACCATTGGAATTTAGCCTTCTTTTGGGTCATCTTAGTCAATGGTGATGATATGGATGAGAATCCCTCTACAAACCTTCGATAATAGCCGGCCAAACCCAAGAAGCTCCTTATCTCTGTCGGGGATGTGGGTCTGGGCCAATTCTTCACAACCTCAATCTTTTGAGCATCAACCTGAATACCATCTCCAAATACAATGTGACCTAGAAAGGCCACCGATGCAAGCCAAAATTCACATTTGGAGAACCTTGCATACAGTACCTGCTCTCTCAAAGTTTGCAAGACGACTCTAAGATAATAGGCGTTCTCCTCTTCATTCTTGGAGTAGACCACAAACGTATCAAGAGATGGTTTAAACACTCGGTTCATGAGATCCATAAAAGCTACGGGGGCATTAGTCAACCCAAATGACATGACCAAAAATTCAAAGTGGCCATAACGAGTCCGAAAAGTGGTCTTCGGAATATCACACTCCCTCACCTTTAACTGATGGTAGCTGGATCTCAAGTCTATCTTTGAGAAACACGTGGCACCCTGAAGTTGATCAAATAAATCATTTATTCTGGGGAGAGGGTATTTGTTCTTTACGGTTACCTTATTCAGCTGCCTGTAGTCAATACACATTCTAAGGGACCCATCTTTCTTTCGCACAAATAGGACGGGAGCACTCCATGGTGAGACACTCGGCCTAATGAATCCCTTATCTAACAAGTCCTTCAACTGCTCCTTCAACTCTTTCAACTCAGCTGGGGCCATTCTGTATGGAGGAATTGAGATAGGCTGGGTATCAGGAAGAACATCAATCCCAAAGTCAATCTCCCTATTAGGAGGGACTCCAAGCAGATCTTCAGGGAAGACTTTAGGAAAATCATTGACAATCGGAACTGACTCAAGGGATGGAGACTCAACATTGTCATCTTTCACTCAGACAAGGTGATAGATACATCCTTTTGAGATTAGCTTCCTGGCCCTAAGGTAAGAAATAAACTTACCCTTAGGCGTGACAGGACTCCCTTTCCACTCTATGACTGCTTCGTTTGGGAATTTAAACTTGACAATCCGAGTCCTACAATCAATAGAGGCATGGAAGACATAAAGCCAGTCCATGACAAGGATCACATCGAAGTCGACCATATCCAACTTAATTAAGTTGGCCAAGGTGTCCCTATGATGGATTGACATAGTGCAATCTCTATAGACCTTCTCAGCTAAAACAGAATCACCGATAGGAGTAGCTACGCAAAAAGGCTCCCGAAGATATTCAGGAACTTTATTGAATTTACTAGCCACATAAGGAGTCACAAAAGATAGGGTGGTACCCGGATCCATCAATACATAATAATCAAGAGAAGAGACTCGTATCATACCCATTACGACATTTGGAGAGTTCTCCTGGTCTTGACGACTACCTATGGCATATAGGCGGTTTGTACCTCCACTCGTACCTGAAGTAGTGCCCCTCTGATTACCCCTAGCCGGTGGTGCAGTGGCAGAATGCTAGACTTCGTTTCCTCCTGTTGGACACTCCCTCTGAAAATGGTCCATTTGGCCGCATTTATAACAACTAACCCTTCCCGCTCTGCATTCTCCCAAGTGGAGCCTACCACACTTGCCGGATGGTGGCTTCCTTCTCAAGCCTTGACTTACACTGGCCTAGGATTGAGAACCCTGGGGTCTAAAATTCTGGCAACTCTGTCCCTACCGTTCATACCTGCTCTGCGGCATAGGTGCGCTGGCGATAGATGAGGCATAATTGGGAGGCCTCTTCTGGAAGAAGGACCTGTTGCCCTTGGTTTGCCTCTTCTCATCCTCGTGGCCCGCGGATTTTGCCTTCTTGCTCAGATGCTCTGCTCTGTCTTTCCTCTTCTCATCCTCTACTTGTTGAGCATACACCATCAATCTAGAAATATCCATATCCGAGATCAACAATGTTGCTTTGCATTCCTTCTTCACATGCCTCCCTAATCCGAAGACGAACTTCCTCATCTTTGACCTCATATCTGGGATCATTTTTGGAGCATACCTGGATAGCTGGATGAACTTCAGGCCATACTCTTTAACTGTCATGCCTTCTTGTTTCAGATTTACAAACTTCTCTACCTTCGCTTCCCTCAATTCTCGGGGAAAGAAGTGGTCAAGAAAAGCTCCTTCAAATTCATCCCACATAGCAGGTTCAGCATCCTCACCCCTACCTTGCTCCTATTGGTTATACCAGATGTTGGCCACATCCTTGAGTTGATAAGACACCAACTCGACCCCCTCAATTTCCGTAGCATGCATGGCTTTCAGAATTTTCCACATCTCAACAATAAAGTTGTGGGGGTCTTCATCAACCTTAGAACCCGTGAATGAAGGCGGATTCATCCTCAGAAAGTCTCTAACTCTAGTGGCAGCAGATGGTTCTAGGGAACTAGAGCTAAGAGTCGGTGAACTCTGGTTACCATTTTGGGCAGCCATTAATTGTGTGAGCATTGCAATCGCCTCTCGAAATTCTGCCTCTGATGTGGGTGCAGGCGGAGTAGCAGGCACTTGGGTTGCCTCTGCATACCTCGCAGGTCGGCCTCTAGCCCTTGCTAGGCATACCTCTGATTGGGGCATCTCAGCGTTGTCAACGTTTCTCTGGCTAGCCGTATGTTTAGGAGGCATTATCTATAACGTACAAACGCAGGAATTAGAAAAGCGTTTTATAGAGTTTAACTCTATCGCACGAAGTCAGAGTATGAAAGAAGTGAAACAATTCCTAATGTCCTATAGCCTCCTTCTTATAAGTGTGGTGCACAACACACCCATAAGCAAGACTCTACTAGACACGGCTTCATAGACTCCCTAGAATACTTGAACTCTGTGCTCTGATACCATGTTTGTCATGCCCTAGGAGGGTACCCTAGACGTGACCGGCACTTGAAAGCCATTTCTGACCTTCAAGCGAACCACCTAACTCAATCATTCCATCATTCAGTCATATACGCTCAACAGAAGGCTCAATTACAACATGTTATTTGCAATATAGGGGCCGAAGGCCAAACATGTTTGACTCAACAAAATAAGTATAATAGGACTCCCCAAAATAAAGGTCTAAACTCCCCACACTCTAGTCTATGAAGCCTCTACCAAAGTCTAGAAGGTACCAATGATAAGCCCATGGCTACCACAATCAAAATAAAGGGGACAACATGAAGCTATACAGGGAGCTCAAGATCCTCCGGAAGCTAGGACGACTCACCACGTAGTTGGAAGTGTGTAGATAATCGACGGTGCGCTAGTTGATGATCTCTGGTACCTGTCTCTGCATCATGAAACGATGCAGGCCAAATGGTGTCAGTACGTGGAATGTACGAGTATGTAAAATGGTCGGATGAAACAACATCAAGAAAACATCAATATTAACTCAGGATCTCAACTTATACATATATACATGACAACTCACTCAAATATCCTAAGTCTAACAAGAATAGTTTAGACGGGACTAACTCATTAGCCACTTAACTCAACTGACTCGGAGCACTATCAAGACCTAAATGGGAGTTTCTCTTATCCGACAACCATCACCTATGAGCCGGTGATAGAACAACAATCAGACGTTGTTGCCATATTCGTCCATACCTTGCCAGGGCATGAACGCCTCCCTAATTATGGATACCATCGATTAGTCAAGTCCTATCATTTCAAAATAATAAAATGGGAAACATCCGACTTTAATGGTTCGATCCCTTGGGAAACATCCAACTTTAACAGTTCCATCCCTTCCTACGTTGGCGGCGTAGTTTTTGGGGTTCGAGTATGGACTATACTCTTACCCACTTCGGTGCTCGATACTCCTCCCATGACTCCATGCTCATAAAACTCCCTCCAATCATCTCAAACATGCCCTCACGGCTAGTTTCATGTGGGTCATTGCCAACTCATCAACTCTATTCTCATTTCAACTCAATTAAGTCATAATGCCAAGTTCCATTTAGGACCTCATCCACTCATCAATTCTATCCTCCAATTAACTCAATCAAGCCTCATTTAGATAAGCATTTATGACATCTCCTCAAAACTCATCACAACTCTATGGCTTTAGCTCAATAATTCAAGTAGAATACCACATTCAAGGAAAATGACTTAAGCAACATAATCACATGGCTAAAAAGATCAACAAAACATAATAACAAGTCATATCCATCAACTCACACTTACATGAAGGTTTTAGGAACTTCTTAGCTCAATATCATCAACACATATAGCATCAAATAAATAGGGGACAAAACTCATTCAAACATAAACCCTACCAAGAAACTCCATTTTTATGGACATCTAGCCTCAAAGCAAGAGTAGGGCACATGGGTGGACTCAACCCATGTTTTGGATAGCCTTACATACCTTAGTGAAGACTTGAAGAAAACCTTGATGTTGGGTCTTCAATGGGGAACTCAAATCTTGAAGCTCTTAGAACCCTCCTTGTTGGAAATGGAGAAGAAGAAGAAGAGAGAGAGAGAGGAACTCCTAGGGCTTTTTAGAGAGAGAGTAAGGGATTGAAAAATGATCCCAAAATATGCTAAGGCTGATACATATATAATTTGGGGAAATTCCCAAATTACCCCTTCTCAAAAGTTCTGAAAAATAGGCAAAAATGCTCCTGGCGCGATAGTGGCGCATCGCGCCATTGCAGCGCCAGGCTGATTACGCCTAAAACCTGCACATCTCGTAGTGGCGCACCGCGCCAAGGACCAAACTACTGAGGCATATTCTTGGCGCGATAGTGGCGCGTCGCGCCCTTACAGCGCCAAGGCCAATATTTTTTGGGTTCTGGAAATTGACTTGAAAACCCTGTACACCTTTTAGTGGCGCGCCGTGCCAGAGACCAAACTACTGAGGCATGTTTCTGGCGCAATAGTGGCGCATCGCGCCACTGCGGCACCAAGCCCAGTTTTCCAGCAATTGCAACCCAGGTCTGAAATTCTCTGTTATGCTAGTTCATCTTAGGATCGTCATATCTTTTGACTCTAAACTCCAAAATGTACATTCTTGGTGGCGTTGGAAAGAAGACTTGACGACCAATAATTTAATAAGTCGTAGGCCACCCAGATCGTCATATATCAAAAGATAGGGTCGTTAGAAGTCAACCCCTCATGCGAACTCCTCCTCAAACTTAGCCACGACGAATCTTTTGGATTGATTTGGTCCTAGGGGTCTTTCATGACCCCACATCACCTCTAACGCTACTCAGTTTCTCAGAGACTCACCTTACTCATGCAAATGTCCCACAATACTCGAGTTCGACCCTACTCGAATACAAGAAGGGTCTGAATCTTAGGAAAAAATTTTGAGGGGTGTTACAAGTTGTTAGTAAGAACGAAATGTATTAAGGAAAAATGTTACCTCACCGAGGGCCTTTTCAAACCAAATGTAATGGTTGTTGATAATAATAAATTTCAAGCTTCTTCTTATTTACTTGAGCCAAATAATTTATGGCATTCACGCTTAGGACATGTCAATTATAAAACCTTGCGAAAATTGATCAACTTAAATGTATTGCCTAACTTTGAGTGCAATAATTAAAATGTCAAATATATGTTGAATCTAAGTATGCTAAGCATCTTTATAAATCCGTTGAAAGGAATTTCAGTCCCTTAGAATTAATTCATATAGACATTTATGATATGAAGTCAACACCAACTCGTGATAGGAAAAAATATTTTATAACTTTTATTAACGATTGCACTAGAAATTATTATGTCTATTTGTTGAATACTAAGGATGAAGCAATAGAAGTATTTAGACAATATAAAACTGAAGTTGAAAATCAGTTGAATAGAAAGATAAAAATGACAAAAAGTGATAGAGGTGGAGAGTATGAATCTCTTTTTGCAGAAATATATTTGAAAAATGGAATCATCCATCAAATTACTGCCCCTTACTCACCTCAATCAAATGGAATTGCAGGAAAAAAACGAACTTTAAAAGAAATGATGAATGTCTTACTTATAAGTTTAGGTTTACCATAAAACTTGGGGGGGAAGCCATCCTTACAGCAAATCGAATACGCAATAGAGTTCCCTATAGCAAAGCACAGTCTATTCCATATGAGAAATGGAAAGGAAGAAAACTAAACTTGAAATATTTTAAAGTGTGGGGGTGTCTAGCCAAAGTCCAAGTTCCTAAACCTAAGAGGGTCACACTAGGACCTAAGAATGTAGATTGTGTTTTTATTGGATATGCTACAAATAGTAACGCATGTCAATTTTTAGTTCATAAGTCCGAACATCTGAATATTCATGACAATACAGTAATAGAATCAGTATAAAACTAGATTTGAACATACCTAGTGAAGGGTCTAAACGACCTCGAGAAGAACCAAAGGAAAATGTACCTAATAAAGAGAATCCAAAGCGTAATAAACGTCAAAGGACCTCTACTTCATTTGGATCTGATTTTGCAACACTCCTTATTGAATATGAACCTCAAACATTCAAAGAAGTTATGTCTGCTGCGGACTCATATTTTTGGAAAGAGGCTGTTAATAGTGAGATTGATTCACTCTTGAGCAACCATACTTGGGAATTGGTTGATCTTCCTTCAGGAAATAAATATTTGGGTTCAAAATAGATTTTCAAAAGAAAAATGAAAGCTGATGGAACTATTGAAAAATACAAGGCAAGACTTGTCGTCAAAGAATTTAGAAAGAAAGAAGGCATTGATTATTGATACATACTCACCTGTAACTAGGATTACATCCATTCGAATGTTAATTGCACTAGCTGCAGTATATGGCCTTGAAATTTATCAAATGGATGTAAAACCAGCTTTCTTAAATGGAGAATTGAAGGAAGAAATTTACATGGAACAATCCAAGGGCTTTGTGGTTCCTAGTAAAGAAAATAAAGTTTGCAAACTTGTTAAGTCACTTTATGGACTAAAACAAGCACCCAAACAATGGCACGCGAAGTTTGACCAAACCATGTTGACAAATGAATTTAAGATTAATGAGTGTGATAAATGTGTTTACATTAAAGACACTGCAAACAAAGTTGTCATTGTTTGTTTATAGATGGATTATATGCTAATAATGACTAACGACATTGCAAACATAAATGTTATTAAGCGTATGCTTTCTAGTAAATTTGATATGAAAGATCTAGGAATTGTCGATTTGATATTGAAAATTAAAATTCACAAAACTCCTCAAGGTCTAGCATTGTCTCAAACTCATTATATCCAAAAGGTACTTGAAAAATACAAGTACTTAAACTTCAAAGGTGCAAAAATACCAACTGATGTGAACCTTGATCTTGCTAAGAATAAAGGTGAAATTCAAGCTCAATTGGATTATGCAAGAGTGTTGGGGAGTTTGATGCAAATCATGAACTTTACATAGCCAGACATAACTTGTGCCATAAGTAAATTGAGTCGATACACAAGTAATACCAACCAAAATCATTGGATGGCAATGAAACAAATTTTGGGGTATTTAGAACACACTCAAAACTTTGCTTTGCATTACAATAAGTATCCAATAATTGTTGAAGGATATAGTGATGCAAATTGGATTACTGGATCAACTGAAACTAAGTCCACAACAGAATACGTTTTCACCATTGGTGGAGGAGCGATATCTTGAAAATCATCCAAACAAACATGTATAACTTGCTCTACAATGGAGTCTGAGTTTATAGCCTTAGACAAGGACAGTGAAGAAGCAGAATGGCTCCGGAATTTCTTAGAAGATATTCTATTTTGGCCCAAACCAATGGTCCCTATATGCATACATTGTGATAGTCAAGTTGTAATAGGAAGAGTTGGGAGAGTTATGTATAACGATAAGTTTCTTCACATACGACGAAGCATAATACCGTTAGCCAACTACTCTCTAGTGGAATTATCACAATTGATTATGTAAAGTCAAAGGATAATTTATCGGATCCACTTATAAAAGTTCTAACTAGAGAGGGAGTTGAGCGATCATCAAAGGGAATGGGACTATGGCCGAGGACAAATCATCGTGGCGGTAACTCTACCTAGAAGACTGAAGATCCCAAGATCTAGGTTCAAGGAGACCAAACAAAGTCATTGATGACGATTCAACATTGTCAAAATAATTTTTATGATCCATTCCCATAATGCGATAATGTTCAGTAACAAGGATAAGACATTAAGACCTTTTAATGATATCTAAGTTTGATACATGGCATATCAAATGGTGTTTCTACGGGATAACACATTTAGATATCACATATGTAAGTGTGAAGTGTAAGCCGCTTCAAGTAGAATCTGGTAAGGTCAGTTCTCTACGCACTTATGAACCAGGAAGTGTTCAGGGCTGAAACGAACAAAATATTGAGAACCAAAAACAGTTAAAGGGCTAATTGTGTGACTTATGTTGTCTAGGTATACACCAAAGCTCAATAGTTCAAAGATATCAAATATACCGATTGACCGAGTATATTCGATATATGTTTACTATGGAAAGTTCAAAGGAAAACCTACTTATCCAGATGCAATTAATCCTTACTTACGAATCACACAGTTTTTCATACATATGTTTTAAACAATAGACATTCTCCATTTATGTAGGGGATTGTTGGATTTAAGTGAAGTGTGAATGGGAAATAAGAATTGAAAAATGTGGGGGAACCAAATGAAGGGAAAATGAAAAGTCATTTCTCCCTCATTGGTAGAAGAAAGGAAAAGTCTTTTCCTTATATTAGAAAAGACTTATTTTAACTCATAAAAAGGTTAAGTAGAGGGTGCCCCTCGCGCCATCATCGTCATCGCTCGCTCGGCTCGGCTCGGCTTCGGCTACGGCTTCGGCTTCGGCATGTGATTGATTGATAATTTTTTAGATAAAATTTATTTATTAATCTCATTAATTTAATTCCTTTTTCTTAATATTAATTCACTATTAATTCGAAATTATTAATTAAAGAAATAATTAATTAATTCGCGATTGATTGAATTAATTAAATTCACGGAACTAAAATTACCGAATTAGCTTAAATGGAAATGAAATTTGAAATTCGCGGATTCAAAAGGACCTGATGTTTCCCCTTGCAGATTCAGAAAGGACCTGTTCCTTCTGAACAGACACTTCCTTTCCCAAAAGAAACCTTGTTGGCTATAAATAGAGAGGCCTCCTCTTAGTTTTGAGCATCAAATTTTCTTCTCTTCTGCATATATTTTCTTACAAACAAAGTTGTGTCTTTGTGTGATTATTTTACTATTTTTTGAGTTCGTTGAAATTGAAGAAGTTTGAGGTACCGCTACTTTTTTAATGTTCTATCCGTTTTATCCTAGGAGGAAATAATCTATAACTTCGGGTACAGTGAGGGGATTAAATTTCTTAAGGACACAGTGAATTCTGTGGACTCGAATACTATTTTATTTTTCAAATTTAATATTTTTGATTTACTAACCTTAATACAGGAGAAATAACAAACATTGCATACTTATCGGAAATCTTAGAGTGATTTCCTTTCCAAAATAGGAATAGTCGTTAATTCATGAATAGAGTGCGAGAAAGAGAGATAAACAGTTAGGGAAAATGATTTTGATTGGACTCAATGACATAAAAGTACTTCACAAATGGTTCACTTGTACTTGTCTAAGTTGTACAGATAGTTTCCCACATGTGGTGGTCGGGAGCTACCATTGAAAGAATTTGACCATGTAAATACAATTGGCCAAAAGATAAAAATATGAATTGATCCTACACAAATAGAAAAAGATCAGAATCTCAGAAGATCCAAATGGTACATAGCAACAATATAATAGCAGGGCCCTAGCAATAATACTATGAGAAGCTGTAAGTTCAAAGCTAAGATGGACAACAATGTAGGGGCTATCAATGCACCCCTAATTTTCATTGATTACTTCATTCTATGAACCTTTATATTGATGTCAAATTAAAATTGTTTAAGGAAGCACACGACTTTATTCTTTAGACACACAAACGGTAACTTTAAACACTCATTACTCTCAATGTATAAGGAGTTCAATTAGCCATCATCAAAATAAATTTGACCATCAAATTAAAAAATTTAAATTAATCATTGAATTAAAAAAGTAAAAAATAAATAAATTATGTGGAAGAAGGATCATATATACCTTTATATGTAGGATCATATATACCTTTATATGTATTTTTTTTAATAAAAAACTTTAAAAATAAATTTAAAATTAATTTTTTCACTTCCGTTAGAAGAAAGGGTACATGTGATCCATTTATGTAACAGTAGGAGTATATATGAGTCACTTTCATAATGAAGGTATATCAACTCTAAATGAAAAAGTTGAGGGTTATATCAGAACCTTTTCCCTAAAATATTCATTGTCTTAAATAAATAAGCATCAACGGTGTCCCTTGGGCTGAATTTTATTTATTGAAAGTAAAAATAACAAAAAAAAAACTAAGTTTATGCCTTATAGCAATAAAATAATTACAGACAAATATCCCGTTACAATTAATACCCCAAAGCACACGACTTTCCTTATTTCAACAATTCAAAAAAGAAAAACTCTGCTCCCTTCCCCAATACAATCCCTTTCCTAAATCTCCTTCTTCCCCAATTCAAATCAACACTCGATTCTCTCCTTTTCCCCCAATTTTATGCATAAATTTTGAATCAAAAAATGAAAAGCTATCTGATGCAATCTACGTTCATTTATTTCTAATTTTCTCACGTACAACTTTCATCAAAGAAGTTCATTTTTAAGATATGTTTTTTTGCTATTGTGGAACATGAGAAGCGTCTTTGTTGCTATTCCCTAGGACTTAGGTGCTAATGGAGAAAATGTCAATTATCCAGCAAACGACGAAGTAAGTTACCTCTTGAAAAGTTACTTCAATTACGGCACAAGGTCAGAACTCACCATGGACATTCAGAAGTAGATATTTAGCATTTAGCAATAGAGCATCAGCCTCCTCATTTGTTGTGTTAAGCACGCTCAGGGGCCAATTTTGTGTTAAGTATAGTGCATTGAGAAATAATCAGCCATTCAGGAAAAATTGCACAAATAATGTATGATATCATCATAGAATACTATGATAGTATCATAAAGATTTTTCTAAGTCATTCGATGGTACATGAATGATACTATCACATTATATTCATATATTATCATGATATTGAAATAGTATAATTGTGGAATAACCACTATTTCGCGAAGCCAATCCTCAATTTATAATGTGGAACTTCTAAATCCTCTATGATACCATAACAATATATGACAACTATTATGATGTTATGGAGGAACAGCCATACATTCAGGGAAAATTGCACAAATAATGAATGATACCATCATAGTATGTATATATAATGATGGTATCATAAAGATTTTTCTAAGTCATTAGATGGTACATGAATGATATTATCATAGTATATTCATATATTATCATGATATTGAAATAATATATATAATTGAGGAACAACCCCTATTTCACAAAGTCATTCCTCAATCCTTAATTTGGAACTTCTAAATCCTCAATGATATCTTAATAGTATCTGCATAGTGTTATGTTATCATTGAGGAACAACCAGATATTCAAAGAAGATTGCACAAATACTAAATGATACTAAATATATTATATGGTGATGGTATCACAAAGATTTTTCTAAATCATTCGGTGGTAAATGAATGATATTACTATAGTATATTCAACATTATCATGAATATATATATATATATGTGAAAAAAATTGAACCTTGCACTAGGAAAAGAAAAAAAATGTAAGAAAAAAGACAAAATGAAAGAAAAAAAAGAGAGAAAGAGAAGAAAGGGAAAAAAGAAAAGAAATATAATTTTTTTAGTTTCACTTAGTTATCAAAGTACAAGTTTTTATTTTTGTTAGATTTGGAGGACAATTCTATCTAAGGAATTCTCAATTAATGAATGAAGACTACTTTTATAAGATTATTTTTTTATGAAAGATAAAATATCAAGACAAATTTTTATGAGAATCATTTGTAAATTTAACCCATTTTTTGTGTCTAATAAATGTAGTTTTCCCAATAACAAATGTCTAATTGGCCCAGTAGAGTCTGCACAATCCAAAAATAAAAAGGAAAAATTACATCAGGTGATAAGTCCATAACATTTGTTTATCACTTTTTTAGACTAACTTTATAAAATTATTCAAAATGGCCCAATTCGGATATAAAGATCATATTTGATGCAATTAATATGTTTGCCACTATTTATCGCTATTTAGCCACGGTTAAACAGTGGCTAAATAATGCTATTAAAAAATTGTTGTTTATATTTTTTTGTTGCTCTTTTTTTAAAAAAAAAAAACTTTTTCCCTTTTCTAATTGTTTCACTTTTTCATGGAAAAATGAATATTTATATCATTTTATTATTTTTCGTTTATCTTTTTTATTTATCAAGGTGAGAATGGATGAGAGTCAAATAAATATCGATACATTACATAATTGTTTACATAATTCGATACATAATTATACACATTTATACAATGTGGATATATTACATATACACTACATAATTATTTGTACATAATATATATATGTTTGTATACCATTTATACGATATTGATAACGATTTATACACGATTCATACAATATAAATACATTATATATACACTACATAACTATTTATACAATGTCGGCGCATTACATATACACTAAATAACTATTTATACAAGTATTGATATACACTATATGATTATTCATACATTATATATACATCTTCATACACCATTTATACAATATTCATATATGTGTATACGCTATTTATACAACATTGATACGTTACATATACACTACTTAACTATTAGTTATTAAAAAAATAAAAAATTAGTTATTTAACCATGATCAAATCATAACTAATAAAAAAATAAAAGTAAATTGTGGCTAATAAAAAATAACATTATTTAGCCACGATTAAATAAAAATAATTTGTGGCTAAATAGTGAATTTGGCTATATTTCATCTTATTATTTTCTTGATTATATTTTTTTTGTAAACTAACTTGAAATTGTCCCAATACAAAAGAAGCAAAATAAACCTATTCTATCCAAATTAAAACCAATTCCATCGGATCTTCATATCCCTTTTAGAACCCAAGGTTTCCATCTCATCCATTTCACCTTTGCCAAGTTTCTCCTCCAGTTCTGGTGATTGTCAAGCGCACATATGTGCACGAGATCGTACAAATAATTAATACAAATTTTGAAGTTTAAATATTATTTATTCAAGTACTAAAATCTAAAGGTTATTTTATTTGATCAACTAATACTAAAAATTAAAAGAAGCTAACTAATGAACAATTAGCCAGATGAAGAGTAGACTATTATGTTGTCGAATGTCGATGATGAAATCGATCCAGGGCTACGGATTCGCTAGCAATCAGTTTGAATATTCACTTGACTGACTTTGATTTTCATATCGGGTCATTAGTTGCGGGTTGATATCACTTATTGAACATTTTTCTGACAAATATAAGACTATTCAACTATTTCTAACGCTTATATTTCTATGATCACCGGTCAATAGTGAAGTGCCTCTAAATTTTGTATGTATATCAACTAAGTAAGGCTAAAGGGTATATTTCTATCCAATAGCGAATCGTTCCCTTTTCCCTATAAAGTTCACAAACAAGTTCTACTTCATCTTATTACACTCACAATTCCCTCTTACAAGTCTAATTATCGAGCCACAAATAGTATTCAATAGTTGGTCAACTATCAGATAGTTAAGATCAAGAAGAAGTAATAAATAACAAAATGATGACGATAATAATCTTATATTATGATTCTAGCCGGTCAATTTCATATCCCCATGATCAAGTCTGCAAGCACATATCCCTTTGCCCAGCCATATATAACACTAAGAATCCCCTGCTGATATTTGAGTTGAGAATAGACATTCAAAAACTAAGTGTTCTATGGCCTCCATCCCATCTCATCATATCATATATCATATGTCATCGTATTATATATCATAATAATATAATATATATAATTAATTAATATTATACTAAAAATAAAAAGATCCTAACTTTAAAGTTGGAGTACCATTTTGCTCTTATACTAAATAAAAATCATATATATATATATATATATATATACACACACTATACTATATAATATATACTATATACTATACTATACTATACTAAAAATAAAAATGAGAAGATCCTAACTTTTAATAAGTTGAATTACCATTTTGCCCTTATACTAAATAAAAATATATAATAAATAAAACATCTAAACTAATTAATTGTAATTTTTAAATTTTTACACAATTACTGCAGCCAAATATAATAAATAAAATATCTATTCTAATTAAATAGTAATATTTAAATGGTTACATAATTACAGCAGCCTATATATTCAATGTCTAAGAATTGCTTTTTCATCTTCCTAAACTTGTCCTCCATTCAATATTTTGGTTTCGTTTCAACTTCGTTGACATTCTTTTCCAATTTCGTATTATAAATCAAATTTTATTTAACAGAATTTTAATTTTGAAAAAGGGACTAAAATGCTCTCGACTATTGGAAATGGTACAAAAATGTCTCTCATACCCTTTTTCGTTAAGGAAAAGATTATTTTTGGATCTAAAGGTGAATGTCAAGGGTATTTTAGGCCCAATAGATAGATGAGGGATATTTTTGTATTATTTTCAATAGTTCAAGGATATTTTAGGCCACTTTCCACTTAATAAATCGGCGAATACAAAGAGTTGCATTGTCCAATTAAATATAAAGTAATTAATTAGGAATAATAAAGACACGAACCGAAAGATTCAAGGAATGCAAATCAGAAAAAGCTATAAAATGGCAAGACAGAATTCAATAATTCTTACTCACCATTTTTATGGGCTATGACTGTGAAAAGAAAAGTCAAAAGAAGTAGGCACAAAAGCAATGAAAAGTAATGCCGCCTTTTGAAAAGAGAAAACGCGTAGGAAAAGTAATGCTGCCTTTTGAAAAGAGAAAACGCATAGGAAAAATTTGTTGACAATTATTAATGCGTAAAATTTTACCCGTTTTCTTCTCCTATAAATAAAGGGTCTCTTGCCCTCATTTAGAGCATCACAGAAAGAGAGAGTAAGAATACAAAGAGAGTTATACATCAAGATAAATATTGTAGTCTTGAGTGTCCTCTTTAGTAGTTGTTCCTTTTACAAAAGGGAAGTATTAATTGTTGTTTTCTTCTTATATTTGAAAGCAGTGTACTCTATATTTAATAGTGAGATCCTTCTACCCCGTGGTTTTTCCCCTCTATCAGTTAGAGGGGTTTCCACATAAAATTCTCGTGTCTAATTTATTTTCATATTAATTGTTATATCAAACTTTAGTTGTGGTGCTTCCTTCCCCTAACAGTGGTATCAGAGCTCTCAGTTATTCTGTCTGTTTTATGCGAAGATATTATTCGTGAATAGTAAATTTTTGTGAATAGTAAATTTGGTGAAAAGTACTATTCACGTGAATAGTAAATTCGGTGAATAGTAATTTTTGATGACGGTACAGTTTGTCACGATTGTTCGCAAAAACATTCAGAAATAATCTAGAAGGGTGTGAAGCAAATAACAATGTCGAGTACAATAAAGTTTGACGTTGAAAAATTCAATGAGACTAATTTCTCATTGTGGAAAATAAAAATAAAAGCGATATTGAGAAAGGACAATTGCTTAGCTGCAATTAAAGGTAGGCCTACAGATTTTATTGATGACAGCAAGTGGAATGACATAGACAGCAACACAGTTGCTGATCTACACTTGGCACTAGCTGATCAAGTATTGTCTAGTGTGGCGGAAAAACGGACGGCGAAGGAAATATGGCATACTCTTACAGGGTTGTATGAGGCCAAGTTTTTGCATAATAAAATCTTCTTAAAAAGAAGATTGTATACTCTTTGAATGACAGAGTCCATGTCGGTTACTAAACACATCAATACTTTGAATACTCTATTTTCGCAATTTACAACAATGAGTTGCAAAATAGAGGGGACTGAACGTGCGGAGCTTCTACTTCAAAGTCTACCTAACTCGTATGATCAACTCATCATCAATCTGACGAACAATACAGACAGTCTAGTTTTTGATGAAATTGTAGCCGCAAAAATAAGGAAGACAGACAAGCAAGTTCGCAGCAAGCTGAAGCTTTAATGATGGTGAAAGGAAGACCAATAAAACGTGGCCCCAGTGGGAGCACAATCATGGCAGATCTCAATCAAGAAGTAAGAAGAATATCAAGTGCTACAACTGTGGCAAGAAAGGTCACTTCAAGAAAGATTGTCGGTTCAAAAAGAAAAGTGAACACCCTAAGCCATCAAATGCTCAAGGGAATGTTGCATGTACCTCATATGATGACGATATTTTATGTAGTGAGGCAATATCAAATAATGAAGGCATAAAATATTTCGCTGATGTCTGGATCATGGACACAGAAGCAACATGGCATATGACTTCCAGGAGAGAATGGTTCCATCAATATAATCCTATCTCAGGAGGGTCTGTGTTCATGGAAAACGATCATGCTTTGGATTTTATTGGTATTGGGTCCATCAAAATAAAGATGTATGATGGCACGGTACGCACCATCCAGGAGGTACGACATGTAAAAGACTTGAAGAAGAATCTATTGACTTTAGGACAACTAGATGATAATGGATGTTCATATAAGACTCATGGTGGAGTCATGAGAATATCCAAAGGAGCGTTTGTAGCGATGAAAGTGGAAAAACTTGCTGCAAACCTATATGTGCTTAAAGGTGAAACACTCCAAGAAAGAGAAGCATCAACCGCATTAGCAAATTCATTTGAAGAATCAATGATGATATGGCATCGTAAACTTGGCCATGTGTCGGAATGATGTTTGAAGATTCTTGCTGAGCAAAATCTTCTTCCAGGGCTCAAAAAGGTTTCACTACCCTTTTGTGAGCATTGTGTTACCAGTAAGCAGAATAGACTGAAGTTTAGCAGTTCCTCTGCTAAAAGCAAGGAAATATTAGATCTGGTCCACTCTGATGTTTGGCAAGCACCAGTGCAGTCCCTAGGAGGAGCAAAATATTTCGTGTCATTCATCGACAATTACTCCAAGAGAAGTTGGGTGTATCCAATCAAGAGAAAGACAGATGTTTTTCCAGTTTTCAAAGAATTCAAAGCGCGGGTGGAACTTGAATCTGAGAAAAAGATCAAGTGTTTGAAGACAGATAATAGAGGAGAATAAACTGGTGATGAATTTAATAACTTCTGTAAATAAGAAGGTATTAAACGGTAGTTCAAGGTGGCATATACTCCACAATAAAATAGAGTAGCAGAGCGGATGAATAGAACCTTGTTGGAACGGACAAGAGCTATGTTGGCAACTGCAGGGTTGGAAAAATTATTCTATGCAGAAGCAGTCAAAACTGCCTGTTATGTGATCAATCGGTCACCATTAACCGCAATTGATCTGAAAATGTCAATGGAGATATGGACAGGAAAACCAGCTGATTATTCTCGCTTACATATATTCGAAAGTTCTGCTTATGTTATGTACAACACCCCAAAAAAATCGAAGTTGGATCCAAAGTCTAGGGAATGCATTTTCTTAGGATATGCTGATGGAGTCAAGGGGTATCGCTTGTGGGATCCCACAACCCGCAAGGTGGTAATCAGCAGGGATGTTGTATTTATTAAAAATAAGATACAAGCAAAAGAAGGTAGCCCTTCAAAATAAAAATCAGAGACTACTACAGTTGAAGTTGAAGAAATAGAAGAAGTTCCAGTTTCTTCTGAAGCAGCACTAGAGCACGAAGAACAAGAGCAAGCTGAGATCGAAACTCCACAAGTTCGATGGTCAACTAGGGAGAGAAGAGAACCAGCTTGGCACTCAGATTATTCTATGGAGAGTAATATTGCATACTGTCTACTAACAGAAAATAGAGCGCCTTCAACTTTTTACGAGGCTATGAAAGGTCAAGAATCATCTCTGTGGGTGGCAGCAATGCAAGAAGAAATTGAAGCTCTTCATAAAAATAAAACATGAGATCTTGTTCAATTACCACAAGGAAGGAAGGCCATTGGAAATATATGGGTCTACAAGATCAAACGCAATGGTAATGATCAAGTGGAGAAATATCGTGCAAGATTGGTGGTGAAAGAATTCGCTCAGAAAAAAGGTATAGACTTCAATGAGATATTTTCTTCCGTGGTTTGACTCACAATAATTCGAGTGGTCCTGGCGATGCGTGCTATATTTGACTTGTACTTGAAGAAGTTAGATGTCAAAACTGCATTTCTTCATGGAGAGCTTGAAGAAGAAATTTACATGCTCCAACCAGAAGGTTTTGAAGAACAGGGAAAAGAGAACTTGATTTGCAGGTTGAAAAAATCTCTATATGGCCTCAAACAGGCGTCGAGGTGTTGGTATAAGAGATTTGATTCCTTCATTATAAGCCTTGGATACAACAGACATAGTTCAGATCCTTGTGTTTATTACAAGAGATTTAGTGATGACGATTTTGTTATTTTGCTGTTGTATATTGACGATATATTGGTAGCAGGACCCAACAAAGATCGTCTTACAAATTTAAAGGCACAATTGTCTAGGGAGTTTGAAATGAAGGACTTGGGACCAGCAAACAAGATTCTAAGGATGCAAATTCACCGAGATAGAAATAATAGGAAGATTTGGCTTTCTCAAAAGAACTACTTGAAGAAAATCTTGAGACGCTTCAAGATGCAAGACTGTAAGTCTATTTCTACCCCACTTCCTATTAATTTCAAGTTATCCTCAAGTATGAGTCCTAGCAATGAAGTAGAGAGAATGGAGATGTCTCGAGTACCGTATGCATCAGCAGTGGGAAGTTTAATGATCGCCATGGTATGTACAAAACCTGACATTGCACAAGCAGTGAGAGTGGTTAGTCAATACATGGCTAATCCTAGTAGAGAGCATTGGAATACTGTTAAGAGGATCCTGAGATATATCAAGGGTATCTCAGATGTTATAATATGTTATGGAGGATCAAACTTTACTGTTAAAGGTTATGTTGATTCAGATTATGCAGGTGATCTTGATAAAAGTAAGTCCACCACAGGTTATGTGTTTGCTCTTGCTGGAGGAGCTGTAAGTTGGGTTTGAAAACTGCAATCTATCGTGGCTACATCTACGACGGAAGTAGAATATGTAGCAGCTACACAAGCTAGCAAAGAGGCAATATGGATGCAGATGTTACTGGAGGAGCTCGGGCACAAATAAGAGAAGGTTGTTCTATTTTGTGACAGTCAAAGCGCTTTGCATCTTGCAAAGAATCCGGCATTTCATTCAAGGACAAAGCACATACGAGTTCAGTATCACTTTGTTCGTGAGAAGGTGGAAGAAGGCAGTGTGGATATTCAGAAAATTCACACTGATGACAACCTAGCAGATATGTTTACGAAGCCGATCAACAGTAACAAGTTCATATGGTGTCGATCTTCTATTGGCTTAGCAGAAACATAACATTGCACTAATTGGGTAGAAATAATGGTGTGAAGACTTAATTAATTCTCAATTAAATCTTCAAGTGGGAGAATGTGAAAAGAAAAGTCAAAAGAAGTAGGCACAAAAGAAATGAAAAGTAATGCTGCCTTTTGAAAGGAGAAAACACGTAGGAAAAGTAATGCTGCCTTTTGAAAAGAGAAAACGCGTAGGAAAAATTTATTGACAAATATTAATGCGTAAAATTTTACGCGTTTTCTTCTCCTATAAATAAAGGGTCTCTTGCCCTCATTTAGATTATCCCAGAAAGAGAGAGTAAGAATACAAAGAGAGTTATACACCAAGATAAATATTGTAGTCTTGAGTGTCCTCTTTAGTAGTTGTTCCTTTTACAAGAGAGAAGTGTTAATTGTTGTTTTCTCCTTGTATTTGAGAGCAGTGTACTCCATATTTAATAGTGAGATCCTTCTAACCTGTGGTTTTTCCCCTCTATCAGTTAGAGGGGTTTCCACATAAAATTCTCGTGACTAATTTATTTTCATATTAATTGTCATTTTAAATTTTAATTGTGGTGCTTCCTTCCCCCAACAATGACATCAGTTTAATTTATTAATTTTCATCTTTTCTTTTTTTTTTTTGTAAAAAAATAATAACCTGAGAGGATGAGAAGCACGTAGAGCTAGTGGAGTCTAGAATTTGATTAGCCATCAAAATCAACTTTTCTAGCCCCCTCTTCTTGTTAGGTTAAGATTTTTCAAACACAAATGTATATTAACGCACGATCTTTACATATCATTGTACAAAAAAGTATAAATACATATTATTATCCTAGCTTAAAATATTTTAGATTTAGCATTCAAATTTTCTTGATTTATTTCTTCTTTAGGTAAAGAGAGAATTCGAGGCAATAGTTGGTAAACCTGATTCTAGAGGCTATGGATCGATCGAATTATATATAACATTTTCCAACTGTTCTTCTATTGAGTAATCAATTTGTGCAGATGACCATTCAGCAACTTCCGGAATGGAAAGCGCCGCATCAATTTCATTATTTTCAGCCTGAGTTTTTATCTTTACAGAGCAACTTTATATATATGTGATGTCAAAATAACCCTCTCTTGCTTTTTGAGTCCATTTATTGCTTCGTATATTCTTCTCTTTGCTAAAAATAAAATAAAAGACTCTGAATGGAAAAAATAGTTGAATATGCCATCAAAATAATTGTCTCAAATTGTGTTGGCACTGAAATAATAGGTATCATGTGAGAGTTAATAATTATAAACTTTGACGGTGGTAAATCAGATGAAAAAAAAACTATAAAAAAAAAGATTTTTATGAAATTTGATCAATTGACCTACATGTGATAATACTAATATAAAAAATATTTTAAATTAAATACAATTGTGGTAAAATTCAAATAAGATAGAAAATTTAGTGCAACTCCTGACAAATCGTAGAAATAAAATATTATTTAACAAAACTAGATATCCTATTCTTTCTTGCATTGTGTTTGTTTGGGAGGATCTAAGAGATGAATGTCTCAATTGAGGAAGAGAAATTGTTAGTAACTACCGATTGCCTGAACCATTGCATTGCATGCTCTCTCCACTTATAAAATGTAGCAATAGTTTTTAGGTGTTATAACTTTCTGTAAAGGTATCTCATTTAAATGGATCAGGATAATTTACATGTGCAATATAACCGTTCAATCAATTTTTGCATTAACCTTGATGAAAAATATCCACATTTTTATCTTTGCAAGCCGTGCTAAACATAAGACAAAAACGCATGATGTTTGACCTTACTTTCGGACACGAATGTATGTAGATTTCAAACTTGAGAGGCAACTGTCCGACCTCTTGCCCAAATCGAATAAACTTGAAGGAAAAATAATAATTATGAAACGGGTACTAGAAAGAGAAAGAAAGTCGAGACATTTCAGGAAAAGAAACAAATACTTATAACGAGAAATAAGAAATGTGACTCTTAAATTTTCATAAACGTTCGTAAATAAAAAGATAGCAATAATCAAGGACTTTGCTATTAAAATTGTTTAATAGAATATTTTGTTCCCCATCAATGACCATCATTGAGAGATGTAGCTAAAGAAATGGAAAAGAAAGATGATTCGCAGTTTTTTATTGCACGAAAGTTTAAGTTATTTTCTAATTTAGTGTGTGACCTTTGACATAGTTTCACAAAACCAATTTTTTTAATTAAAAGTTGGTATCTCAAGGATCAATAGATTTCTATTTCTATTTTATTTGGCTCATGTTTATAAATGTACATTTATTTCATATGTTCAATCATTTTTCTCTTATTAACATTTATTTTTATAACAGATTCTTTTTGTATTCATTACTTTTGGTCACCTTTGTAGCTATAAACACTTAGACTATATATTCTGCTCAATGAATTTGTATTTTTCATAGTTACATTTTTTATTACACATTACACGAATGTGTTTTATAGAATGCCATATATTATCCGAATGAGTTGAAATAAATTAACATGAGATACACATGCAACGCACGTGCCCAATACTAGTATCCACATAAGAGGCATCTATCATCTACACTAATATCAAGTATAAAAAAATCTATCTTGTTAAGTAGTTTCTTATGCATTGTCAACCAACAGATAAAAGTATGTTCCCTTACTCTAAACTCATATCCACCAAGGCCACTCTTCCTCAAGAACCTGATAACCATCCATTTTGCACATACATTGAGGTAAATATATACGTCTTTAATCATGCATTGTCTCTTCCAATACCAGCAACAATACTAAGGATAGTAATAATTAATCCTACCAATCTTCATCTTTTATATACACTTGATTAATCCATTTAACACAGATATCGTCAGCCTTCTAAGCTATATATGTTCCATGAACAACAAACCAAATATGATTTATCTTCAAGGCCTTACACTTGGAATGGAAACCAAATTAAACCCTTCCTGTAATGCGCGCTACCACATATTCATAACCCCTCTGAGACAATCAACTGAACTATATGAACTCATAGTAGCCATTCATCACTATATATATTTTTCAGTTTCCAACTAATAAATTGAAGTGGAGGGAGAGAGGAAAATTTATTATTATGCAATAAATTAGGCTTCTTTACAACTGTTGTTCACAGAAATAATACCTAGAAGCTGAGATGTATCGGCATATCTTATTTGTTGAATTTTTATGCCCTTCTGAGCTAACAAGAAAAAGCTCAAGCATAGCTAACTTGAAGAGGTTCAATATCTTCCATATTTAATTTCCAGAATTACTACGACCAACCAATGTCAGGAAGGCCAATATTCAAATCAGTCTCCACCTCTGAACACTTCTCCTTTTCTTTCTGTTGGGCTGGTCGTGTTAGGTCAACCGGTAGTTCAAATGCTGCTGGCCTTGGCCTTGGCCTTAGTCCACACTAGCAATATCATGGTTTATAAGAATTGTCAACAAACACATGTACGTAGTTGAAGAGTTTATAGGGGAGGGGATGAAAATGTGGAGAATCTAACCCTCGCCAACAACCTGAAAGTTCAGGTAACTAACCAACTGAGCTGCTAAGAAGTTCCAGCAACATTTCAATATGTGGATACTAGCTAGGGATCGAATGTGGAAATATTGATTTATGGGAGAGTTCACCTTTTCAGATAACCTTGCATTTTCTTCAAGCAATAGTCTCTCCTGCACAAGAGGAAAACAAAAGTGTGTACTTTTAAATTAAATTAGCAAAGTACTTTTAAAATTGCATTGAAGTTATATCATCATACCCTGTCTTTTAGCCGTCGTATTTCGTCCTTGAATAATTGAAACTAGAAATGACCAACATAAGAATTGGTTAACCAATGCAGCCAAATCATGTAAACATGTTAAGGTCAATTACATATTAATTACTATCTTCTCAATTTATATGACTCAGTTTCCTTTTTAGTATATATACAGTAGTCACACAAATATCTATGAATTATTTTACCCCACAAGTTTCAAAATTCTTTTTTTCTTAAACTCCGTGTTAAGTAAAACTACATCACATAAACTGAGACGATGAGAGTAATACCTTTCTCGCCCTGATTTTCTTTAAGCTTCTATCCAGCTGGTTGTTTATCTCTTGAAGTTCATTCATTGAACATGACCCTATACCTTGCCCCAAAAGCTTCCTAAGCGTTTGAAATTCAATACGCCAAGAAATTTCTTTAAAACGAGACTACATTGAAACTGGAAAACTAACTGCTAAAACTGACTACAATACCGTTTGGAAATCTCAAGGATCTCTATCCTCTTTGCAATGTTTGCTGTTTCTTCCCTCAAATGCTGCAAATCATTAAACAAATTATGGAACAAAACCAACTACGGATGATGAGATTGCAACAAATGAGGAATATAAACCGTAAATTTCATGACATTATCCTAGATGTTAACAAATGACTCCACGAACTGTAAATCAGTATATTCAGACAAAAGCCTAGATCACCACTATGGGTTAATATCTTGTAGGGTAATTCCAGCTAAATCATCATAATTTGCCAAGAACAGTAAAAGATGAGAAACTTGGGCGTAACTCTACTATAAAGGCGGGCTCATGAGAGGAGGATTGTCCAAAATTATATAAGGAATCCATGTTCTCATCCCATAAATGATGCGGGACTCCAACAACCCCTTTCCTCCCTCTTCACACCTAGGATTAGACATCTAGAACATGGACAATATAAGACGGAGAACCCACCATCAAAAACAATGAATTAGGATGGACCTAATTCTAATATTGTGTAAAGAAATGAATATTGAGTCTAACTTAACTTCAAAAACTAGCTCATAGGTGATAATTGTCCAAGCCTTATAAGGATCCTAGAGTTCTTGTCATTCACCAATGTGACATTCATTCTATTTATCACCCCCTCTCACGTCTAGATTTGGATAGTCCGGGTTATCCATTATCCGGTCAGGTGTGTGCATATTCATGGATTGAAGATATTTCCACCACCCGCAATTGTTCATGACCTATAGCAAATCAGTCTAGCTTTGATACAATGTAAAATAAGTCTGTAAAGAAATGGATCTTTGACTTACTCAATCCCAAAAAACTAGCTATAGAGTGAAGATCATTGTCCAAATTCATATAACGAGATCAATTATCCATTCTATATCCGATGTGGGACTCTTAAAACTCATTCCACACCCACACCTCGTTAACTAGAGCGTGGACAATATAATATGAGGGCACAACATCGGTGAACCAAGAATTCAGATAGGTCTAAGTACTCTAGTACCATGTAAAAAAATGTGGACCTAATTCAATCTCAAAAGCAAACACATGAAGGAAGGATTGTCAAAGTCCGTGTAAATAAACTATCAATCCATTTTCTAACCAATATTAGACTTTAATTCATTCTAACACCCCTTCATGTCCAAACCCAATCAAAGCGTGGACAACCGAGAGTCAAAATAGGAATGGACTAATTATGATACCAAGTAAATATATGATATTTGAGTTTAACTCAACCATAAAGTTAGTTCATGAGGAGAGGATTGTCTAAGATCATATAAGAAATTCATGTTCCCATCCCACTTCGAATTCCAACACCACAGCCACCACCTCACCCCCACTCTCTCACGCCCAAGACTGGGCATTTAGAGCGTGAATAATATTATAAAATGGGAGTTGAACTTTATAAACAATGAATTTGAATGGACTTGACTATGATATTATGTAAAAAAATGAATCTTGGAAATAACCCAACCTCAAAAACTAACGAATGGGGTGGAAATTGTCCAAATTACTCATGTCAGATCTCCATTTATGTAATAGTGACAATGCAAATTATAGGATTCCATCATTAATTCTCCATCAATTTTTAAAAATAAAGTGTCGTGTGGTGTGATTGGCTTCATTTGTTGTATTCATTGGAATCCTGTAATTTGCATTGTCACTATTACATAAATATTTTTTTGTTTTATCTTGGGAGGATATAATCCAAACCTTGGCAACAATGTAGGAGTTATAATTCCTTAAGGACACACAAATAGCTTGTAGGCTTGGAATAATTCTCTTTTACTACGTTTCTATTTAACTGTTTTTCTGCTTATAAAAACAGACACTGATTTGTATAATTAGTATCCAGAACATAAATAATAATAGAACTCTTAATAAGAACACCCAAAATTCAAGATTTTATTCCACACCAGCTCAAGTAACCACTTTTTTGGTGGGGGTTAGGCATGACTCCTAATATGTATATTAATAAAAGCCCATAGCTAAATACATACACAAGAGAAATGTAATGCCTATTTTCTCCAAGAAAAAATGTGATATTATGATCCTATAGATCACGAAGAGTCTACAGGATTTACAAGTTGTACCAGCTTCAAGGAGAGTTAAAGTATTCTTCAGGAAGAAATACTAAGCAAAAGGATAAGACTATTACAACCGTACCAAATCATCATAGGTTAGCTCAGAATTTTTCTTCTTTTTTTATTCATAAGTTTCCAGGATTGCGATCCTGAAATTGTGCACTTTCCATTTGTGCACTTTTTTATTTGTCCGTATTCAAAAGACCTCTAGTCTACGATTGTATAGGGTTTAGGATTTTCCTTCCATTCTTTACGCTTTACATACTTGTATGTATACATGTACTGTTCAATGATGAAATACACAAAATTTTCTCATTCCTTTCCATAAAGTAAAAGTAAAAATGCATTTTGAATACAGTGGACAAATAAAAGTGAACTGAGAAATAGTAATGGAGACCAGGTAGTTTGCTTTATTTGGCAAACCATACTGATAAAATCAGTACTTAGGTCACCATTGATGAACATGTTCAAGCCTGAGAAAGATTTGTGACCAAAGAAAGGAAGAGAGTGAGAAGAAATATTTTCTGTATTGAATTCCTTAGATTGAAAAATATCTTCTATAAGTAGAAAACTTAGTCTAAAACTAACTATCCACATGTCATTTTCTTATGTCAACTTTAAGTTTCATTGCCTAGATGTCTGTTCCAATCCATATTGAGGTTTAAGTAGCCTACGGACTTTAGACTCCATGGATACTAAAACCTTGTGGCGAGGACATGTAAACCTCTTCAAAAAGATCATTATTAAGAAAAGCATTATTGTAATACCCTGAATTATTTTTAGTTAATACCCGAGTCATTTTTCATATGGCTATAGGGTCATACCGGGTAATTCTTAATTGTGTATAGGTGTTAAGGTCAACTCTTTAGTGTGGGAATATATTTGAAGACGTTTTAAGGCCACGGGAATCCTCTAACAAAAAATTGAGTTGAAAGTTCCCTTACCAATTGAGTTTCGATATAAGATTTTACTTGTGTCAACTTTGAAATAACTATATCTTCTAGAATATAAAAAAATTAGGTGATCCATGCCTATCAAATTAAACGTTTTTGAGTTCTCTTTCCAATGCCACTGAGTTTGCCTCATTTGAAGTTCAGAGTAAAAAATTATGTATGTTTTAGTAAAGCCCTATTAGACAGTCAAATTCTTATGGACAGGTTATATGACTAGTAGAAGTTTAGACGGACGGTGAAGCCATCCGCGAAAGCTTGCTGCGTTTTTTTTTCCAAAAACTTCTTGCATGTCTTCTAAGGTTATTTAGTCCTTTCCAAAGCTTTTTAATCCTATTCTAAGTCATTTTGGGGTATTTTAAAGGAGTATATCATTCAACTAATTAGTTTGGCTCTCATAATCATCAATCTAAACATCCAAGACTCAATAAAGTCTCTCAAAACTCACCTAGGTTCCTCTTCTGCATCAAAAACACTAAATCTTTCAAGTCAAAGAATTCAAGAATCAAAAGAAGTCTTCCCTCCAAGGTTTTTCCAAGTTCTTCCACTCTAAAAACTCCATAAAATAGTTTCTTTTCTCAAGATCAAGCGCCAAGATTCCAAGATCAAAGATTTTCTCCAAGAAAGCTAGTGTTCTTCCTTAAGCTCAAGGGAATTCAAGTCTCCACCAAAGTTTTCAGTCCAATAGTTTCATAATCAGGTATGTAAGACTATCATAACGTTGGACTAAGTTCATCCTCGTGTCCTACATCTTCATACAGTCAAGTAAACTTAAGTTTTGAGTTTCAATTTCGATAAAATAAATTCTTGAGTTATCTATGTAAATTCTATTGCATTCTTGTATCTATCTATATATACTTTCATGATTTTCATGAGTTAAATTCTTGAGATTTACATTCATGTCTACATTCACATGAAACCTAATTGGTTTTGCATTAAATATTTTATGCATTGGTTGAGCATAAAGTATGATATATTTTCTTCTTTAAATGAGAAAGTTTGAACATGAGTTAAGTTAAGTTTGAAAAGTTTCTTAACTATTATTTTGAGCATGAATATTTTGAGTATAAATGAGTGGAGTATTATTACAGTTAAACATCTATTTTGAAATTGAGTTGAGTAGTTAAATAATGTTTTTAATTGCATTATTGAGTTGAGATTATATCTATCTTAAAGAGAAGAGATGAGTTGAGAAAAGTTGAGTTTTGAGCTAAGTCCAAAAGAGACTAAATGAGTTACTTGAGTAAATACACTCACTTAAGATATGAGCAAAGTAAAGATATTTTTGAGAGTAGTATCGAACACCGATTTGGGTACGAGTTTAGAGATCCAACCCCATAACCTACACCACCAGCGTAAATAGGATCGTACTGTTCATTCAGGCCTCCTCACAGTCCCAAAAGAGGAATTTTTAGATGGATCCATAGAGTAGTTATTGTCCTATGCCTTGGCAAGGTATAGGATGGCTCTTGCAATGTGGGCAAAACGTTGTATCATCACGAAGCTCATTGTGATGGTTGTTGGTTAGAGAAACTCTGTAAGAGTAAAATATTATACTTTTATATACTGAGTTGCATTTCATTATCTATATTTTTGTAAAGCATTATCTATTTCATATATTACATGCTTTGTTGAGTTGAGTTTATTGAGTATTCACTCCATTTAGTTGACTTGAGTATTCTTAAGTAAGTTTCTTTTCAGCTATTTTACATACTGTGCATTCCATGTACTGATGTCATTTGGCACTGCATCATTTTATGATTTAGATTTAGGTACTCACGATCGTAGAAACTTCAATAGGATCTTTTTCCATTAGTAGTTGGTGAGACCTCCTTGCTTTTGGAGGGCTCCAAATTAGTTAGTTCAGTTTATTTAAATTTTACTTAGGTAGCCGTGAATTTAGTCTCGACATCTATCTCAGTTTTATAGAGGCTTCATAGATAGTGAAAGTTAGTGAGTTAGTTCAGTTTTTTTGTATTCAGAAGTTTTAAGCATTCATTATCATTATCATTCAGATTTTATTTTTTTAATTATTATTATTATTATATATATTCAGATTTATTCAGACGTTTGCATGAGATTTACTTAAATGTTTTAAAGGTTTACTTTTTAAAACTTCTGCATGTATGTTTAGTCTTCAGTTCAGTAGTCAGTCAGGCCAAGGGTTCACTTGAGACTAGCAATGGTTTTTGAGTGTCGCCAATGTTTAAGGTGTAGGCTCGGAGTGTGACAACCTTGGTATTAGAGCCCAGAGTGTCAAGTGTCCTAGGGAGTCTATAAAGTCCTGTCAGTAGGATTTTATTTATTGTTGTGAGGGCCCCATTTCTATAAAAGAGTGACTATGGACATTTAAGAAAAGTTTTCCTTCTTTCAATTTCTAAATCGTGCAATAGAGTTATCCCTTAAAAAACTTTTTCAGATTCGTTCGTTGCACAAATTCATTCAACTACTCCTCATGGTCAAGGTTGTTGGAACAGTAAAGCTCATATCCTTATTAATAAGTTACTCTCAGAGACTGCACAAGGGCCTAAGAGGAGTCCATTAGTGTAAAGAGACTGCATAAAGGCCTAAGAGGAGCTCATTAGTGTTCTTAAGTCTATCTATTCAAAAGTATGCATCCTTATTCATATGAATCGTTCGTTTGAGCAAAGAAAGATGTGCTCCAGACTCTATTTTTTAAACCTTGCCCCAGATGTAATCTTTGAGGAGGGAAGTATATTTTAGGATGCTAGGGTAGCATTGAGACCCGAGGGTTAGAGTGATATGCAATGTTAGGAGCCAGTAATAGTAGAAGTGCCAAAAATTAGAAGTATACATTAGGAAGTATGTCAACCTAAAGAGCAGGGATGGTTATTGAGTATAGTATGTAGTTGTAGTCATGAACCTAGTAATTCGTTAGTGAGGTAGTATTCCGCTATGTATTTTCTAAGGAGTAATGAGTTTGTGTGGATGATAGAAAGGAGAGTAAGAATTATTGATTAGGTTGAGTTAGAGTATACTTGACCTAGAAAGGAGTTTATGATAGGGTATAGTGAATAGGTAGATAGTACTTAGGTGGTGAAAGGGAGTATGATGATAGACTATAATTAGACAGACTATGAGATAAAGATTGACTTTTTGTCATGGGGTCTTAGTAGTCTAATGTTTCTCAATCTTATCTAGTATTCATAAGTTAGTAACGTATGCAAGAAGTGTGTTGATGTACCCATTTAGTACTAGTCACTAAGTCTGAATTTTAGATTAGCATTGTGAACACAAGATAGCATTATGAAAGTGATGGTGTTATTTTTGAAATTTGCTCTAGAAGACTTGATATAGAGTATGCTAGAGATTAAAATATTAACTTGCAAAAAGTGTGATATTACAAATGAGGTGTATGTGACCCTTAGATGAAAACAGTGAATTGTGGCTAGCCATTAGGTAAGAGAAGGCTTAAGATGTGTATCCGAGATAGTATATAGTTATATGAGGCTTTAAGTTTATGATTTACTATGTGTGACTATTTAGTATCCTTCAGTTGCTAATGTGGAGAAGGTTGAAGTAAGTATTTGTAGTATCCATAATTAGGCCGAAGGGGTTATAAATAAATGAGGATGAGTCTCTCGTTATAGTTCAAGTTTCCTTCAATTAGGTACATGTGAACCTAATATATAAATGTTAGAGGGCTAAGAAGGAGAAGTTAAACTATTAAGTGTTAGAAAAGCGGCTTTATAAGACAGTGCGGGTAATGATTATAGAAAGACTTCTATAGAAACAGAATGAAGTTAAGAGAAACATTTGTAAAAGAAGCCTTAGAAGGAATCTTAGTACTTGCATATGGAAAGTTCAGTTTCCATGAAATTAGCATTTCCCGAGTATTAGAGTAAAATAAATATAAACTAGTTTAGTGAATGTGGAATAGGTCCATAACCTTAGAGTGTCGGCTTTAGGCCTAAGGGAGAGATGATAAGATGAGAAACCAAGTCAAGTTATGAGAATCAGATAGTGATGTATTCAGAAAGAGTTTTGGAGATATATCAGTCCATTCCTACTCTAGCACATTTCTCAAAATTCAATCATTATAACACCCTATCACCATCTCGTATATCAGCATTATGTCCATAACCTTTGCTATACACTTCAGACATATTCACGTCTATGCTCTGCTCCTAGAATGAGAGGTGGTAACTTCAGTTAACGATTCTGATCTTATTTCATGAATCTAAAAATTTTCAACCCTATATTATACAAATCATGTTACGTCATGTATGTTCTCGGATCAGATTTCTTGAATGAATCGTTCTTATATTTTTTGCTCTAAGCCCTTTCAGTGATTTTTTTTTTCCAGTCTTGATAACGATGTTGTTGATAATAGTTAAGCTATTGCAGATGAGAGGGAGTGAGTGTTTCTTATTATGATAATTATGGTGTGCTTATTCCATTTAAGGTTATAAATATGGAGTAGGAGAGAGATGAGGTGTTGTTATGTGTAATAGATAAGTAAGAGTATTTGGTGTACCTCTTAATAAAAGTTAATGAAATTGTGGGTGTAAAGATGCTAAGAAAGACATGAAAATTCTTGGGTGGTAGTGACTACAAAGAAGCCATAAAATGATTAGAATAAAAAGCTCGAATATTGTGTTTGTCTTTATGAATGATGGCATTAGATTATTGGTGACTTCTTGTTAAGAGTTTTAGGTAACTATATTAGAGTGGTAAGAGAAGTAGCATCCTCTAAATAAAAGTCTCTACAAAGGTATAGAACATGAATCCCGTGGGTTAGATTAGTATGGTCATTTTATTGGTAGCACCTTATGACTGAGTTAGGCTTGAACTCCGTGAGAGCATGCAGTTAGACTTAGACCATAGTGGGAGCTATTAGTTTCAACTATTAAAGTATAGTATTCACAAATAAGAGCGTAGTTGAGAAGAGTTGCCAAGCTCAAAAGCTATCAGTTGTATCGCTTAATGCATATTAGCACTATTTTTATTCCATGCCTGAGGTATCCATGTTTCATGTCAAATAGCTCTAGACAGAGTATAACTCTTATCCAAATTATAATCGTTCATGCTTCATGCACCTATGTCAATTGACATACATACTCAGACCTTATCAGTACTTCATAATCAAAAGGCTCAGGCGAATCATGCCGTAATTCTTTTCCTAGAAAGCTATGAGAAATTTTGAAGAAAGCGTTTGAGATTATAGCCCTTCTCTCATTTCAGATTCAGTGTCTATTCATGTGTTTAAGTGTTTCAATTTCTGCATTATATTCATGCCTTGTACAATTTCCTAGCTTGATCATAATTTGAGCACGAATGATTCCAAGGGGAAGATATTGTAACACCCAAAAAAAAATTTAAGCTAAGACCTGAGTCATTCTTCATATGCATATATGGTCATATCGGGTAATTCTGAATTATATATAGGTTTTAAGATCAACTCTTTAGTGTGGGAATAGATTTGGAGATGTTTTAAGGTCACAAAATCCTCTACCACAAAGTTGAGTTGAAAGCTTCTTTATCGATTGAGTTTCGATATAAGATTTTACTTAGGTCAAATTCAAATGATTATATCTTCTAGAATATAAAGAATTAGATGGCCCATGACCTATCAAACTAAAGGTCTTTGAGTTCTCTTTCTAACACTATCAAGTTTTTTTTATTTAGAGTTCGGAGTAAAAAATTATGTCCATTTTAGTAAAGCCCTAACAAATAGTCAAATTCTTGCGGACAGGTTATACGACTGGTAGAAGTTTTGATAGACGGTGAAGGCATCCGTGAAAGCCTGCTGCATTTTTTTCCATAAACTTCTTGCACTTCTTCTAGAGTTATTTTGGTCCTTTCCAAAGCTTTCTAACCCTATTTAAGTCATTTTGGGTGTTTTAAAGGAGTATATAATTCAACTAACTAGTTTTGCTCTCATAATCATCAATCTAAACATCCAGATATCAAGATATTCTCTCAAAACTCACCTAGGTTCCTCTTTTCCATCAAAAACTCTAAATCTTTCATGTCAAAATTCAAGAATCAAGAGAAGCCTTCCATCCAAGGTTTTTCCAAGTTCTTCCACTCTAAAAAGTCCATAAAAGAGTTTCTTTTCTCAAGATCAAGCACTCAGATTCCAAGATCAAAGATTTCCTCCAAGAAAGCTAGTGTTCTTCCTTAGGCTCAAGGGAAATCAAGTCTCCACCAAAGTTTTTAGTCCAATAGTTTCAAAATCAGGTATGTAAAACTATTATAACGTTGGACTAAGTTCATCCTCGTGCCCTACATCTTCATACAGTCAAGTAAACTTAAGTTTTGAGTTTCAATTTCGATAAAATGAATTCTTGAGTTATTTATGTAAATTCTATTGAGTTCTTGTATCTATCTAAATATATTTTCATGAGTTAATTTCTCGAGATTTACGTTCATGTCTACATTCACATGAACCCTAACTAAGTTTTTGCATTAAATATTTTATGTATTGGTTGAGCTTAAAGTATGATATATTTTCATCTTTAAATGAGAAAGAGTTTGAGCATGAGTTAAGTTTGAGAGATCTCTTAATTATTATTTTGAAAATGAGTATTTTGACTATAAATGAGTTGAGTATTATTACACTTAAACATCTATTTTGAATTAGATAAGAAGAATGATGAAGAAATTAATTAGAACAAAAGAAGTTTATCAACTTCGGATCACACTGAACCAAGTTCTGATACCATGTAAAATTATATTTTAGACCTAACTCACACCTTAAAAGCTTGCATAAATAGAGGAGGATTGCTTAAGCCTTATAAAGATATCACCCATCTCATTAACCATTGATGTGAGACTATTTCATCCTTCAGCACCCGACCTCGCGCCCAGGGTTGAACATCTGATGCATGGACATATTTTAATTTAAGGCCCAAAATCGGAGTGAGATGGGCCATGCTTTGATACCATGATAAAATCAATACTTATGTCACCATTGATGAATTTGTTCAAGCTTGAGAAGAAATATTTTCTGTATTGAATTCTTCTAATTGAAAAATGAGTATAAAATATCTTCTATATGTAGAAAACTAACCAACCTAGTCTACAACTAACTATCCATGTGTCATTCTCTGATTGGCTGATTAATAACTAACTACTAACTAATTATGTTCAATTGTCCACTAACTACTTTACTAACTTCTCATTTTTTACACATAGTAATACAGAACTGCTCGGCTTACTCGATGGACTAAAACTAGCTTTCCATTGAGATTCACAACCTTTGAAAGTAGATACAAACTCAACAGAGGTACTTGAACTGATCAATGGAAACTCCACCAAGTGCTCTAATATTAATAAGAAAAGTTGAGGAATTCAATGTTGAGACATATTTTCAGGGAAGGAAATTCTCTAGTTAAAGAAGGAATGAATTAAACCATGCCAATTTTAAATCTTTTGTTTATCAATCTATAATGAGAATAATTAATAAGAAATCAGACCTCCATGTGTTGTACCACTTCAAAGGTGTTACTGTTCATCTGCTTTTCTTTTGCATATTCACGATATCTGTCGATTGTCTTTTGCATGCTGAATTATTCCAAGAAGATAAAGTAATAATTAAGACTTCTTATTGGTAAAACACCTTCCAAACATGAAAGATATATTGAACTAGCTGGCTGGTTTAATTACTGAATATTAAGATGTTTTATATATATTAGATAATTAAAATTATTTATTTTCTATACATCGGATGTGTAAAATTTAAGAAAAAATATATTTTGTCTATTGAAAGAAAATATTTATGCCATATGCGTAGTTCATATTTTGAGTTTGTTATCTGATTTAATTCATATTTGTATATAAACACCTTTTATACATTATTGTACATTTTTATATAAGATTGATACATTATGTATAATGCTTTCCCCAAGAATAATATTGTATAATGATATATAATATTATATATTAAAATACATGAGGTAATTTTATGTGGTCGGTATCTTTTTGAAAAACTCCCAAAACCTTATCTTTGTTTAAAAGTTTATAAATATAAGATCCAAATTAAATTTCATATTAACTTAATATTATTTCAACTAAATATTCTTATCTGTGACGCTTTCATTATTTGCGTTATTCATTATTTGCTTTCCCATATCGCTTTGAACTTCTTAGCCTTATCTGACCTCTTTTTATGCTTCTTTTGAGCCGAAGGTCTCTCGGAAACAGTCGTCTTAACTTGGCAGGAGTAAGGTTTGCGTATACTTTACCCTGTACAGACCTTACCACTACCTCATGGAGATAGAGAGGTTGTTTCCGAATAAATAAATACATTTAATGAATAAAATTTGAATGATTGGATTCCGACCTAAAAAATAAATCGACATAATATTGAAATCTGAATAATAAAAATTAAGATCTTCATTAAGGGCAAACAAATGACCTTAGCCAAGTGCTTGTTTATATATATGGATCTCAGTCTTAATCTTCAAATTCAAATTTAGACTTGAATAAGTATTATTTGTAAGAATTAAAGACACGAGAAAAAATATTATTAAGATTTGTATCTATATTATAACATTGAGCCTATTTATACGTATATTCTACATAGTACACAGTGATATATCCTTTTTTATATGGAACACTATATGCATTAATATTCTAACATTTCCTCTCAAGTTGGTGCATATAAGTCATATATACCAAGCTTAATACAAATATAACTAAAATCAGAATTAATAAGGAACTTGATGAAATATATATTCAAATTGATCATTGAATTTTACAAACTTTATTATAATATCTTGTAAAAGTATCTTTTCTCTAATACAGTATCAATCAATCTTAATGTCTATTTTCTCTCATGAAAGGTTCTGAGACAATATAAAGGGCCTCTTGATTATTATACACAAGTTTTATTTGACTGATTTTCAAATTTTAGTTCTAAGCAATAGTTTGATCCAAATTTTCTCACAAATTACCTTCTAATACAACAATAACAACAACCCAGTGAAATCTCACAACGTGGGGGCTGGGGAGGGTAAAGTGTACGCAGACCTTACTCCTACCAAGGTAGGACGGTTGTTTCTGAGAGACTCTTGGCTCAAAAGAAACATAAAAAGAGGTCAGATAATGGTAAGAAGTTCAAAGCAATATGGGAAAACAAATAACGATATATCCAAAGATTTTCTCATAGCTTCAATCCTCAAAGAATAGTCATTTACTCGATGACTTTACATATCGTAGAATGTGTAAAACAACATAGAGATAAACTAACATACAACACTCACAAAAAAATATATCATATGTAGTCATTGAGATAATTCAATTTACCAACAAATCTCATGTATCTTCAAGGATCACTAAGTAGCGCCCTTTATCCTGGCAGTAGTTTAGCATTTAAATCTATAGGACTGTTGATGAAATCTCATATCGTAAAATAACAATACCTTCAAGAATATTCAAGACATATTTTTATTGTAAAATAACAATATCTGATGTAGATTAAGTGACCTCATACCTAAAAAATAATTCAGTCTACCAAGTTATTTATTATGAAAGTGTTGAAAGAGATATTGCTTTAAATTATTGATGTAATCCTAGTCATTATCGATAATAACAAAATCATCACATAACCAACAAATAAATGCACACTTTTAGAGTAGGATGTTGATACAACACAATGTGGTCAGTTTCACTATGAATCATGTCAAATTCCTAAATTACTATACTGAATTATTAATTTGGCTGCAACCTATGCCCTTTGAGCAGCAATGTAAGAAGATAAATTGCATAAAATAAATCAACACTGATATTTTGCATGAAAAACTACTTTGCTAAGAAAGTCAAAAACCACAACCTACCTCTGTAGGACTTTTCTGAAGAACTTCACTAAAACTCGAGCCCACACAATGCAGGTTAACAACCTCCCTTGTAACACCTATCAAAATGTTCCCCACAGTTCTACCTTCTTAATCTTCAAAGACTCTACCTTAGTCAATAAAATTCCTTACAATAAACAAGACAACACCTACCACAATCTACGAATGTAATCAAGATCCTATCTTAGGTATAAACTAAAGAACTGTATAGTTAAATTTTGACAGTAACATGTTCTTTGTTATAGTAGTAGGTTTTTCTTCGTGATTCTTCATGTTCAACTTGGAACACTCTAAGGCATTTATCTTTGGTTATGATCAAACTCAAAGGTTAGATTCATACTCTATGAAGAAAGGAAACTCTCAAGTTTTTATTTTGGGGATTTATTGGAAATTGTATATATTTTGTAAAGATATTGTTCTTATTTTTTTGGCAGAATGACCTGAGAGACTCTTATACTTGGCTCCGTTTGTAAGTTGGACCTTTATACTTACGATTTTGCCAACTGAACCCTTAAACTCACTGAAACACAATATTTTAAATCCCTCTGACCATTGTGTTTCAGTGAGTTAAAAGGGTCCAGTTGGCAAAATCGTAAGTATAAGGGTCGAACTTACAAACGGAGTTAAGTATAAGGGTCTCTCAGGTCATTCCACCTATTTTTTTAAAGTGAAATAATGTTGTGTGCCATGATAAATATGAATTTATTTTTATATATCTCCTTAAAACCCCCATAATAAAATATTTTTCTTAAAACTTTTAAGTGATGTAGCAAAATGCATACTTTCATGTACCAAAGATTCTTCTTGATTTTAACATATGGGATTTAGGACTCGTTTGGAAAAAGTTATTATCAAAAATGTTTGAGAAAAAAATTGGCAAATACTATTTTGCTATATAATTTATTATTATTTGGCAAATATTTTTTGGGAAACAATCTAAATTTTCAATAGTAGGAAAAAATATTATTTGGACCAAATTCTATTATTTGAAAACTTTTAAAATTTAAAAATTATTCCAAATTTTTACATTTTACAAAAACACCCATTATTTTCTTGTTATTTGTCAGTGATAGTCACATACATTCTCTTTTTGTTATGTTTCATAGACCAAAAAACTATAATTGAAGCTCTTGAGAGATTATCATCAATTTTGAGTATAGTGTGCTCAAATTCTTGATTACGAGTTGTATTGCTTAGCTTGTATGCAATTAATATTGCTCTTATCTATATTGTTGTTGTTGTTGATGTTGTTGATTGTCATCGGTTATATTATAAAGTTATGTTTTAACAGAACATGTTCATTATAAAATAATAATATAAACTTATTGATATATTTTTTTTACAGTTTTAGCACTTATGGGTATAAATTATATATCTTTAAAAATCATATATTTTTTTCCAAAACTATAGTCAAACGTGTGGTGAAACTTTATCCAAAATTAATTTGCCAAAAAATATTAAAAAATCCATGGCCAAACATGTAATGTCCCAATTTTGAAGAAATTACTTTTTAGTGGGAAATGACCATTTTGCCCTTTTCCCTAGTATTTTCATGCTTTATTTTTGTGTTGTGGGGATGGTTGATGCAGTTCCCGATGCGATCGGGTTAAATTGTGGTTATTTTGAGACCTTGAGTGGAGTTTTTGATGAGATGGTTGACTTCGATCAGCATATCGAGATTCGAGTGTCTGATTAGAATTATGTCAGTTTCGTTGCGTTCGTAACGTTGAGTTTTGTCTGGTTGAGTGTTGACTTAGAGCCTAGGGACCTCATAATGCATTTTGGGAATTTAGGATAAAAGTTGGGATTTAGACCTAAAAGGGCTCCGAGAGTGTATTTTCATCATAACGAACTTTTTCTAAAAATATGACAATTCCATTGAGTCCAAAATATCGAATTCAGTAGGGTAGAATATCCAATCTATTTTTATCGGACCCTGAACAATTTTTGTCTGGTTGAGTGTTGACTTAGAGCCTAGGGACCTCATAATGCATTTTGGGAATTTAGGATAAAAGTTGGGATTTAGACCTAAAAGGGCTCCGAGAGTGTATTTTCATCATAACGAACTTTTTCTAAAAATATGACAATTCCATTGAGTCCAAAATATCGAATTCAGTGGGGTAGAATATCCAATCTATTTTTATCGGACCCTGAACAATTTTTGAGAGTCCAATTAGAGGCATTTTTGAGTTGGCATAGCTATTGTTTTCTAGTTTCTGGTGCAGGATATTTTGTTCATCGCGATCGTGACCTAAGGTCAACAATCGCGATATACAGGATCAGTGAGCTTTATCGTGAGAGGGGGGTCCACGATCGCAATGGATCTTCTCTATCAGTGTGCTTTTTGCGATCGCGATGGGTAACCCTTCTTGTGCTTCACAATCGCCAAAATTAATGGTTCGTGATCGTGATGGGTAAATCATACCTAAACAGTGTTCAATTTCGAGAATTCTTTCCATTTCCTCATTTCCACCATTGTCAATCTTTTGGAGCTTGGGGAAGGCGATTATTGAAGAGAATTTTTGGGGAAATTCAATTGGGTAAGTTCATGTAACACCCCAATTATTTTTTTGCCAACACTCGAACCATTCTTCTTTTGCGTATAGACTTGAACTGAATGACTTTTAATTGTATACATGAGTTAGGATAAATTTCTAAGTATTTTAAGAGTATTAGATGTGGTTTAGGGTCATAAGGGATCTCTAACATCAAGCCAAGTCCAAAGAATTTCTATCGACTAAGTTTTCGAATGAGTCCATATAAGGGTCTACTTCAAATGACCATATCTCCTAGAATATAACGAATTGGGGGTCCATGACCTATCAAATTAAATATCTTTGAGTCTTGTTTTCAACACCATCAATATTGCATTTTTTGGAGTTGGGAGTAATAAAGTTATGTCCAGTTAACCAAAGAGGTGTGCACTAAGTCCGCATCGCGGACTTGGCTACTTTTTGCTTCAACTTAAAATCTCGGAAAATAATGAACTATGGTGAAATACCTCTGTGTCGCAGACTTGCTCTTGTATAGTTCAAATTTGTGCAAAAAATTCCAGATTTTCGTAAGGGCAACTTGGACCATTACCTAATTATATATAGACGAAGTTGAGCGCATTTTGAAGTCATTTTTTAGTCTTTTGCCTCCCTCAAAACCCTAAACTTCATCCTCTTCTCTCTCAAATCATCTCCAATAAATTTGCTCTCAAACTCAAGGATTCAAGTTCTCCATTTAGGATCTAACATCAAGAATTCTTCAAATTCTACTCTAAGGTATGTAAAGCTACTCACAACGTTGGATTGATTTCATCCACGTGCCCTACATCTTCATTGATTCGCGTTGAGTTGAGTTTTGAGGTTCCATGATTTGACTTCTTGAGTTATCTATAATTTCTATTGAGTTTTGTATATAAATTCATATGTATTAATGATGTTCTTGAGTTGAGTTTTGTTGAGAGTATGGATTCATGTATTCATTCACATGAACCCAATATAAAATTTCATTTTGTCATAATTTGTCTTGAGGTTAAAATTGATGGTTTTCATGTATAAATAAAAACATTTCTTCCAAAGTGAGATGATGCATATTTTAATGAGTTTAATGAGATTAAACATAGAATTAAATGAGGATTTTGGAGCAAGATGTTTGATGATGATGTAAATGATGTTTATCTTTTAAAAGGTAAAATGATTGATGAAGAAGTGATGTTGATAATGATGTCTTGAGATGGAGTGGATTGGAGTCTAATATGACTACATGATATAATTTGCATAATTTGATTTGTTTGGAGTCTTATGAGGATTTTGATTATAAATGATTGTTTGAGAAGGAGTTTTAAAAAAATGATTTGTGAACGTTTTTGAATAAATTATTTATGCACTATTTTGAGTTTAAAGAATGACTATTTTCATCTTTGATTTAGAAAGAGTTTGAGCATGAGTGAAGTTTGAAAAGTCTCATAATTATTATTTTGATCATGAGTATTTTGAGTATAAATGAGTTAAGTATTTTTACATTAAAACGTCTATTTTGAGAATGAGTTGAGGGATTAAATTATGTTTTAAATACATTTAATATTTATTACATTCATTGAGTTGAGGGTTAAAATTATGTTGTAAATGCATTTAATATTTATTGCATTCATTGAGTTGAGATTGTATCAAATTTAAAGAGAAGAGTTTGATGATTGAGATGAGTTGATTTTTGAAAGGAGGTCCAATGAAACTAGATTGATTGAGTTTTGAAAAAAGTCCAATGAGACTAAATGAGTTGATTTGAACTAAGTCCAAAAGACACTAAATGAGTATTTTGAGTATTTTACTCACCTGATAGATATGAGTATATTGAGTCTTAGGAGGAGTATCGAGCACCGAATTGGATAAGAGTATAGTCCCTACTCAAATCCATGAACTACATAGCCAACGTAGAAAAGGATTGGACCGTTAAAGTTGGATGTTTTCTATTTCATTGTCCTGACATGATAGGACTTGATTGATTATTGGATCCATGATTGGTTGATTCATTCATATCCTGACAAAGTATTGAATGGGCGTGACAACAACGTCGGCTTGTTGTACATCACTGGCTCATAGGTGATGGTTGTCGGTTAGAGAAACTCTCAAATTAAGTGGATTGTGCATGATATGATTGGTTTGATTGAATCGAATTGTAAAACATTGTTAAATTCTAATTTGCATACTTGTTGAGTCAAGTCCTTTGAGTTTATTATTGAGTTGATTGAATACTTAGTTGATTGGATTGGATTGAATTGAATGTGATTGGATTGGATTGGATGGTATGTGATTAGATTGAGTCAGATTGTATATGATTGGATTGGATAGAATTGTATATGATTGAATTGGATTGTACATAATTGGATTGGATTGGATAGAATTGTATATGATTGAATTGGATTGTACATGATTGGATTGAATTGCATATGATTGGTCTCTGTCTAAATTGCATTCTTACTTTCGACTTATGACACCTTGATTGAGTCTCTCTTACCTTTCTGATTTGAGATATCTGAACTGATATTATTCTACCTTGGTGCATGTTTCATTCTGCCATATTACATACTCGTACATTCCATGTACTGACGTCCATTTGAACTTGCATCATTTCATGATGCAGAGACAGGTTTAAGAGATCATCAATAGACGCACCGTTGAGGATCTATTCACACTCAGCTTATTGGTGAGTCCTCCCCTACATTCGGAGGATACTAATGTTATTCTTGCGTTGAGTTTAGTATTTTCATTCTGATTTGAGGTAACCATGAATCTGACATTGGCACCAATTAGATAGTAGTGATAGAAGCTTCATAGACTAGATAGTAATGGGTCGATGAAGTATTTTATTTCCTTGAATGGTTCTTGTCAGACTATTTTAATAACATAGATTAGAGTTCGATTTATTGGTCCATGACCTTTCTTTCCTGAGTTAGATTGTTGATTGGAATTGCCCACCTAATTATCTCTTTATTTTAAGTCTTCCGCTGATTGAATGAATGAATGGATGTGTGATTAAGCCAAGTGGTTCACTTGAGAGCCAGTAATGGTTTCTGAGTGCCGCCCACGTCTAGGGTATCCTCCCGGGGCGTGACAGTTCATTTATCATTTCCTTCTCATTTTCGTCATCCTTCCAAAATCATTTCAAAGTCAAGATTTCAATTGAGTTCTTGGGGTTTTATCCCAAATTTCAAAAATTAATTTTCTTTAATTTTAAATCTGTGTCTTACTTGATTTTAATGGGGTTTTCAACCAAAAACTCCTCTTGATGTGAAGAAGATGAACTTCAAATAAAATTCTAGTTTTACCCTTTTTTGAGGTAATTTTTGGATGATTTTGATCCCGGTTCTCAAACTTTGCAGCATAGGTATTATAAGACTCTTTTTGATGAACTCTTCCCATTCTTGATAGTTGATGATCATTTCAGAGTAGGTGTTTGATAGTAGAGCTTCAATTAGAGTGTTCGGGTGAAATTTTGGCCTTCGAGGTAGGTTTGACTATCCTTCTTTAAGACTAAGACTGGGTAATTGATCACTCATATGTTATAGACTTTGAGATATGATCGTAGTGTGAATTAGGAATGTGTTTATATTGTAATGATCGTGTGAGAGCTTATTTGTGCGATTTAGCCCGTGTGGGGGCCTTATTTTCTATTCTATTAACTTTGAGAGAATGTGATTTATGATTTACCTGTGAGAGAGTCTTGTAATACAATTTGATTTGTAATGCCCGTGTGAGGGATTGAGTAGGGGGGTGATTACATTTGAGTTATGGAATACTTATTTCAATGCATTCCTTCCCACTCCCATCTATTTGAGGGTGTATATCATGCTTAAGTTGAGTTTTGAGAACTTTGAACCTTATATTACATGTTGAGTTGAATATTGTATCCATGCCATATGTGTTGTGATGCATACATCCTCATTCATCTTAATTGATCGTGGAAAGTTGAGAAATGTGGAAATTCTTTTTGAGAAAGAAAATGAGATACCTTTTTATATTCTTGACCATGCGAGTCCCCCATGGATCCTTGTTTGGAAGCCTTAGCTTGACAGGTATATACTCCAGATTGTGCGACAACCTTGATTCCACTGTACCACCACTTCATTGTATTATCTCATTACATTGCATTGCATTGTTCTTTGAATTTTTAGCTTATCTAATAATATGTGATATTGAGTTGACCTTATATGTTTACTTCACTCATGCCATTCTATATAAATTGGGAGCACTGATGCCGAAATGAGAAATTTCTATATACAAGTGGAAGGGTTTCTTAGTTTATTTCATAAGTTTGATTAATTTTTTATACTCATTAGGTCAAACCTACTGAGTACATGTGGATTGTACTCACCCTACTTCTGTATCACTTTTGATGCAAATCCTAGTGAGGGTATTTCATGCGGCAACTGATTTCCTCTAGCGAATAATGTCGTATAGAATTAGTGGTGAGATCTTATGTTTCAGATCGCCATTAGTTCCATTTGTTACTTTCAGTTTTTATTTTTGTTCGAAGACTTGTGATATATTTTGGGTTCGATAACTGTATTACATGCTCTTTATATTTATAACACCAAATTTTGAGATATTTTTTTGTTATACTTCTTTTCTTTTCTTTTGTGGCCTGACTTTTCCTTTGGAAGTCTCGTATGTGATCTATTGTTTAGCTTACACATCAGGTTGAGATTTGAGATGTGTGTCATCATGACCTCGGTTTTTGGGCGGTGACAAAACACTAGCTTAGTCATTTGAATTATGATAATCTAAGGTGAAAAGGTTTCCAATTATTGATCATGCTAACCATCTTTGTGAGAATCTGCCTTTGAAATCATGTACGAAAAGATGTTCTGAAGTAATTATCCTTTGAAGTTAATCCACATGGATGTGTGCAGACTAGTAAAACCATCTTTATTTAATAAAAGTAATTATTTTCTTCTTCTAATTGATGAGTTAACTCGAAAAAATTGGGTTTATCTTTTGATAAAATCAAAGGAGTTTGAAAACATAAAAAATTTCAAGAGTACAGTGGAGAAATAAACTAGCTATCAACTCAAGTCACTTCGGTCCATTAGAGGTGACGAATTTATTTCAAAAGGATTCCTGATATTTTGTAAAAAAAGAAAAAAAGATATAATAGATCGTGATCCTTCTAAATTTGTCGAGCTTTTTTTTTTTTTTTATAAATTTTAATTGTGTTGACTTAATTATCCCCTTTTAATTTGGTAATTTGATTCTAACCTCTCAGCAACCAATGATCAGGCGAGGCAAAAATTATTTAGTTCGAATTTTTATGATAAAAAAGACGACAGGATTCTAGATTATTCAGACCCCCCCCCCCTGCCACCCCCAAACGATGCCAATCCTTAGATGTGTTACACACACGCTGCCACGTGATTTTTTTTTATCCATGTGGCATTATTTTAAAACAAAATAGACAATACCTTTACTTTTTTAAAGTTCACTAATTATTTAATCATATTTTCAGGGCAAGCTCGGTTAAAAAAATAAAATTAAAATGAAACAATGATATTTTGAATTTTTTTATTTGACTAAAAATAATGATATTATAATCAAGGTGAGGAAAAGAAGCATACACCGTTAGAACGAATAATCATTACATCTAGGAAGAAATAAATAAATTTCAAGCAAATATTTTACGTATTTGACCAAAAAAATGAAAATTGAAATAAATAGTCTTTGCATGGAAAAAAAACATATTTTTTCCTTTTTGTAGAAATTTGGCTAAACTTTCGTTTCTTTTGGCTAAAATAAATAAAGTAAATAAAGTTTGAAGTAAGTTTTGTAAATTCGGATCCAGAAAAAGAGAAGAAATATATAGTTGAAACATATAATCATTGCATTTGAAATAAAAATAAAAAATTACATTCATAATAAATTATGTAATGTATATTAAGAAAAAATATAGAGAAATATAATTGAAACAAATAAATTATTATATTAATTATGTGGCAATTAATAGTTAAAAATATGCATTTGAAAGCTGACTTTTTTTTTATTTTTCTTCCTCTCGCATGTCGAAATTAGAGTGCATTCACTCTCCTTGCCACAATAGGGAAGCCGAGACTATCAAATTATCAAGTTGAGGAGTAATTTACAAAGTTTAAATATACACCACCAAATAAAATTCAACTAATTTAGGAGGTCTCGATCTATTTTACCTAAAAAAATTTAAAAATTTATCATTATTTGATTGTTACAATCATCCAACAAAATGGCATAGCGAAAAGAAAGAGTCAGAATATTCTCAAAATGGTGATGAATATGCTGAAGAGAAAAAATATGACAAAAAACTTTTGGGCTATAATTGTTTGTGAAATATGCTTATCCAATCAGAGTCAAACAAAAAGTGTTCAAGAAAAGCTACCACAACAATTTGGACTTTGGAGTAATTTCTTACCAAAAGTTGCCCATTTGTGAGTTTTTGAAAGCATAATATATGCGCCTGTGTCAAATGAAAAGAGGTCTAAACTTGATGAAAAAGGTAAAATATATATTCTTATTTGCTATGATCAAATTTGCTAATGTTATAAATTATATACCCAAAATAAGGCAAATTCACAAGTAGAGATGTTGAATTTGACGAATATGGTACTCAGAGGTGAATGCTTGAAAGAAAGATTGCTCAAAAATTTTCTTTCATAACAAGGAAGATGCGGAGAACCCTACTACACCCCTTCAAGTTCAAGAAGTCGAGAATTAAGTTCAAGCAAAGTAGCTGAAAGACAAGAAGTTTTTGGGACTTGCATGATGCAAGGGGTCATGAGGTAACATGCAATTTAAGTGATTTGACATAATTTTATTTATTGACGCATTGTGAGTCTCTAAGTTATATAGATTATGCTCAAACTTCAAAATGTAAAGAAATGAAAAAGAAAAGTGAAAAGAAAGAGAGAAAATTATAAAAATCAAAAACTTAATATCAAATTAAAAAAATTATGAAAAATAAATTATTAATATTTTTATGCTTTTAACTCTCTCTAAGAGTGTGAACTTGTAATGTCTCAATTCTTGATTTTTTTTTTGTGTGTGTGAAATGACTATTTTGCCCTTTCCCATAGCGTTTTCATACGTTGTTTGTGTTGTGGTGATGATTTGTGCGGTTTCCAATGCAATCTGGTGAGATTTTGGTGAAGTTTAGCCTTGAGGAGAAACTTTAGTGATATAGTTGACTTTAGTCAACATTCTGAGATCCGAGCATTGAATGGAAATTTCGTCAGTTCTATTGGAACGTTGAGTTTGATCTAGTAGAGTATTGGATTGGAGCCCGGAGACCTTAGAATTCATTTTGGAATTTAGGCTAAAAGTTGAGTTTTAGGCCTAAATGAGGTCCGGGAGGATATATTCATCATAACGATCTTTTTTTGAAAAATCCGACAATTCCATTAAGTCCGAAATATCGAATTTAGTTGAGTAGCATATTCAGTTTATTATTTTCTGATTTCTAATGTATGTTAATTAACCCATCGCTATTGCGATTAAGGCCACGCGATCGCGATAAGTCCTCTTTTTATCCTTCACGATCCCGACACTTGTAACGCGATCACGATGAGTCTTTTCGGCCTTCTTCACATTCACGTTATTCGTTTTGCGATTGCGATACATACTACTCCACGATCGCGAGAGGTAGTAGCTCGCGATCGCGATGAAGAAATTATGCCTGAATAGGGACCAAGTCGAGAATTCTTCATATTTTCTCATTTCCACCATTGTCAATCATTTGGAGCTTGAGGTAGACGATTAGAGAAGATATTTTTCAGTAAAAATCATTTGGGTAATTTCATTTATCATTTCTAAATCATTTTTTATCAATTTCATCTTCCAAAACATTTCAAAATCAAGATTTCAATGTAGGTTTCGGGAGTTTTTCTCCCAAATTTCAAAGTTTGTAATTTCATAGTTTCTAATCCTTTTCTTGCTCGATTTTAATGGGTTTTCAACCACGAACTTCTCTTGAGGTGTAGAATTGGAGTTTCAAATAAATTCTAGTTTTACCTTTTTTTTCATTTTCGAGGCAATTTTTGGATGATTTTGACCCTAATTCTTAAATCTTGCAATATGGGTATCGTTGAACTCTTTTTGATGAACTCTTTTTATTATTGATAGTTGGTGATCATTTCAGAGTCGGTGTTTGAGAATAGAGCTTGGTTAGAGTGTTCGGGTGAAGTTTCAACCTTCGAGGTAGGTTTGACTATCCTTCTTTGAGACTGGAATTGGGTAATTGATCACATTTGAGTTATGGGACACTTATTTCATTTTATTCCTTCCCATTATATACTATCTATTTGAGGCTGTATATCATGCTTAGTTTGAGTTTTGAGAATTTTGAACCTTATATTACATGTTGAGTTGGAAATTGCCTTCATGTTTTATGTGTCATGATGCATTCATCCTCATTCATCATATCATTGATCATGGAAAATTAAAAAATGTGAAAATTCTTTTTGAGAAAGAAAATGAGACACTTTTTTTATATCCTTGACAACGAGCTAGGTGACAAGTTGATGGGATATTGAGATTGTGATTTGGTATATGGACTGCGAGTCCCCCATAGGTTCTTGTTTGGAAACCTTAGCTTGATAAAGTGTATATGACAGATTGTGCGACGGTCTTGATTCTGCTGTACCACTGCATCATTACATCATTTCATTGCATTATATCGATCTTTGAGTTATTTGACTTGTTAACGATATATGATGTTGTTGACCTTATGTGTTTACTTTACTAGCACCATTTCTTATAAATTGGTGGTACAGATACCGTAGTGGAACTTTTCTATATGCAGGTGGAAACGTTTCTTAGTTAATTTCATAAGCATGATTGATTCCTTATAATCAATCTGTCAAACCTACAGAGTACATGCGGATTGTACTCACCCCTATTTCTGTGTCATTTTTGATGCAGATTCTAGTCAGGGTACCACAAATAGCGATTGATTCCCTCTAGAAGATTGATTCATATCGGATTGGTGGTAAGGTCCTGTGTTCCGGATCGCCATTAGTTCCCTCCTTTATTTCAATCATTACTATTATTTAGAGACTTGTGATGTATTTTAATCTCAACAGTTGTATTAGATGCACTTTATACTTATGACACCAAATTTTGAGAAATTCTTTGTTATATTTTTTTATTTCATTTGTGGCCTGATTTCCCCTTTGATAGTTTCGGATGTGATTTAATGTCCGACTTACACATCAGGTTGGATTTGGGATGTGTATCATCATGACCTTGATTTTTGAATTATGACAGAAATACACTTTCTTTACCACTTTAGCGTTTAGAATGATAATAATTTCACTTTTATAAAATTCAGGAGAAAATGGGATCCCAAAAAGAAAAGGTGTGCAATTGAAACTTCGGATGGGTTAGGAAAAATGTATGTCTTTTGCCAAAATAAAAGGATAATATGATATTTTACCAGTTTGTTTTATGTTGAAGATTGTTCTTGACAAAAAGTAATTCAAAATTGTTTGAAGAGTTCAAGGAATGACAAGAGAATTTGAATTCATGGGCATTGGCTTAGATCCTACTATCTTGGCATTAAACTCTAAAGTGAGTAAAGGAGATGATGACATTTTTATTTCTCAAGAAAGATTTTCAAAAGATATTTTCAAGAAATTCGAGATGGAAAATCTGAAATGGAGTTAAATTATCCAATCATCGAGATGAAGCAAAACCAACTCCACATTTTTCAAGAGGCTTGCTTAAAACTTGAGGTACTTAACTAGTACATGATCAAATATTTTTTTTGGTGTTAAGCTTGTGAATCATTTTTTAGTACCTCTCACTTAAAGGTAGCTAAATGATATTTTGGTACATCAATGGTACGCTTAACTATGAATTTTTTTACTCATCTTTTAAGGATTTTGTTGGATTTTATGCAGTTTTGATGATTGACAAAGTAAAATAAAACATGTAAGTCAAGCTAATTCACAGATATAGTGTCTCAATGAGCTAAATTCCTAGCAAGATCACTAATGAATTAAGGCAAGTGTGCAATAATCAAGGAATGGATGATGGTTACTTCTGATAAACTCAAGGAAAAAACATATGATGAATAGAATAGTTGAAGTTCGACTACAACACTAAAGAGTCAAGGAGTTTTGTTTGAAGGAGTTTCACTTGAAGTAGAACTCTAACTAAAGAGAGTTCAAGTTGGGATGATGGTTTCTTTTGATACAACAACAACAACAACAACAACCCAGTAAAATTTCACAACGTGGGGTTTGAGGAGGGTAAAGTGTACGCATACCTTACTCCTATCAAGGTAGGATGACTGTTTCCGAGAGACCCTCGGCTTAATAAAAGCATAAAAAGAGGTCGGATAAGGCTAAGAAGTTCAAAGCGATATGAGAAAAAAATAACGAAAGTGACACAGATAAAATAGAGTAATCAAGGAACAGAAAGAAATAGATAATAACAGAAGTCAGAGCACAAGAAGTTATAGTGCGCTAATGCATCTACTAAAACAGAAGAATAACGAGATTATGTACTAGCCTTATACCCTAATATGGGTCCTCCACATCCTCCTAAGGTCATGTCCTTGGTAAGCTGTAACTGCGCCATGTTCTGTCTAATCACCTCTCCCTAATATTTCTTCGGCCTACCCCTACCTTTTCTGAAACTATCCATGGCCAACCTCTCACACCTCCGTACTACGCCATCTGTGTCTCTCCTTTTCACATGCCCAAACTATCTCAGTCGCATTTTCTGTATCTTGTCTTCCACCGAGGCCACTCCTACCTTGTTCTGAATAGCCTCATTTCTAATCCTGTCGCTCCTGATATGCCCACTCTGTTGGGTTATGACCCATGTTCCAGCCAAAGGCCCATGGCCTAATCCTATTTGTAAAAGGATTGGAATAATTTTTCTAATTTGGTTGCCAATTCTATTTGAAAAATGATTGAAATAATTCTCCTAATTTGGTTGCCAATTCTATTTGGAAAATGATTGGAATTATAATCCTATTTGAAGTTGATTTTGGCTTTAGGAAAAAGTACCACTCTATAAATAGGATGATTTGAGAGAATTATGAAGATTTCTCATTAGTAGTGTCTTTGACAGACATAGGCACATAAGAGAGGTTTTTGAGAGAGCTTTCAACAAGAGAGAAGAAAAAAGTGTTTTCCGCAACAGTTTTGCCTCTTCGATCAGCAACCTTCAAATTGCGTTTTACGATTCATTAACCATTGGATCGGGCTGAAATATTTATTGAGTGTTCCTAACATCTTAGTTTTTAATTTGAATGGTGAAGATCGGATTTGGAAGTCAGAAACATCCTGGTTTAGATCTCGAACAGTAGCTCTATTTTGAGTGGTTTTCTTTCTATTACTTTTGTTGGTGTAGCTATTGCTTTTCCTTGCTTGGCAATTGTTATGTAGTCATTTAGGAAAATATTTGTAACCCTCTTATTGTTATAGTGGAGCAATTTGGATTTTGAAGATCCCGTGGTTGTTACCTTCGATTTGAAGGATTTTTCCACGTTAAATTTGATATTATTTATTTTCTTTATTTTCGGGTTTGTGTCCTTCCGTCATAACAAGTGGTATCAGAGCTTTGGTTGTCTATCAAGAATTGTTTGATGGAGGGTAATATGAGCTAAATGGTGTATTTAAATGGAAGTAACTAAAACATATGGAAGAGCAAAATAAAAGATTTACTGTTCATGAAAAAGATGCATCTTTCCATTTTTGCTACTCATAAACCCGAGAATGTTACAGATGAAAATTGAAATTTTGAGCACCAACAAGTATGTGGATATATAAGGCAATGGGTTGAATATAATGTTCGCAACTATATTGTGAATGAGACACATGCTAGAACATTGTGGAAAAAGTTGGAGACGCTTTACACTTCAAAAACTGGCAATAACAAGTTATTTTTGCTAAAGCAATTGATGACCTTTAAATACAAGGAGGGCAGTCCTATTCTTGATCACTTAAATAATTTTCAAGGTGTTCTTGATCAGTTGTCAGGAATGAGTGTCAATTTTGATGATGAAATACAAAGGCTTTGGCTTCTTAATACTTTACCAGATTCTTGGAAAACTCTTCGAGTTTCTTTAACAAATTCTGCTCCTGGTGGTAAGGTTACTATGGAAGATGCAAAAAGTGGTGTGTTGAATGAAGAAGTCAGAAGAAGATCTCAAGGCACATCCTCACATTCAGACGTTCTTTTTACAGAAGATTGAGGGAGAAATTATTTGAGGTTGAGAAGATACACACTCATGAAAATCCTTCAGATATGCTTACTAAAGTGGTGATCGCAGAAAAATAAGAGTTTTGTACAACAGCGACAGGAATGAAGCATGTCAAGAGTTCCTCTGCTTTAAGCCCATTTGGCCCCTTGGCTGGAGGGAGAGTTTGTTGGGCTATGACCCATGTTCCATCCAAAGGCCCATGGCCTAATCCTATTTGTAAAAGGATTGGAATAATTTTTCTAATTTGGTTGCCAATTCTATTTGGAAAAGGATTGAAATAATTCTCCTAATTTGGTTGCCAATTCTATTTGGAAAATGATTGGAATTATAATCCTATTTGAAGTTGTTTTTTGGCTTTAGAAAAAAGTACCACTCTATAAATAGGATGATTTGAGAGAATTATGAAGATTGCTCATTAGTAGTGTCTTTGAGAGACATAGGCACATAAGAGAGGTTTTTGAGAGAGCTTTCAACAAGAGAGAAGAGAGAAGAAAAGAGTGTTTTCTACAACAATTTTGCCTCTCCGATCAGCAACCTTCAAATTGCGTTTTACAATCCATTAACTGTTGGATCGGGCTAAAATATTTATTAAGTGTTCCTAACATCTTAGTGTTTAATTTGAACGTTGAAGATCAGATTTGGAGGTCAGAAACATCCTAGTTAGATCCCGAACAGTAGCTCTGTTTTGAGTGTTTTTCTTCCTATTACTTTGGTTGGTGTAGCTATTGCTTCTCCTTGCTTGTCAATTGTTGTGTAGCCATTTAGGAGAATATTTGTAACCCTCTTATTGTTATAGTGGAGCAATTTGGATTTCAAAGATCCCGTGGTTGTTACCTTCGATTTGAAGGGTTTTTCCACGTTAAATTTGGTATTATTTATTTTCTCTATTTTTGAGTTTGCGTCCTTCCTTCATAACACACACATCCATCTCAACATTCTCATCTCGACAACTTTCATCTTTTGAACGTGAGAGATCTTAACTGAACAACACTCCACCCTATATAACATAGCTAGTCTAACCACCACTTTGTAGAACTTGCTCTTAAGTTGTGGTGGTACCTTCTTGTCACATAACACACCGGAAGCGTTGAAGTTTGACTACAACACTAAAAAACAAGAAGTTTGATTTGAAGAAGGAGTTTCACTTGAAGTAGAACTCTAAGTAAAGAGAGTTTGAGTTGATGATGAGTTTCAATTGAAGAATAACTCTCTGGAGAGTTGTATAAATAGGAGATTCATTCAACTGTGGAGGTCGTACATTTTTAAAGTAGTAAAAGGCAATTCTCAATTGAGCAAGATGTGTCGCTCAGAGATTGACTTCTAAAGTGCATCCTGATACAGTGATACATATTGAAGAACTAGGTGCTAGTTAAGGTGTCTGATCTGAGTTAGGTTCGTTGTTATGTATTAGGATTGTTTATCGATTTGTATCTTTGATTCTTTCTAGTTCCAGTGAGGTATAAATTGAAGTAGGATCATTGTCTTCAAGTTGGAGTAACTCGAAGACTTCGGAACATAAACCTAGGGGGGGTTTGTGTAGTTGTAGGAATTAGAGTTAATTTCTTAGGTTACATAGTTTGTAATCTTAAAATGTTACAAAGTTAAATCCAGTAAAGGTACAAATCATTGTTTTTTACATTCTTATGTGCCTTTTGTTTTCCACGTAAAATGAAGTGTTTTTTATTTACTGCACTTACCGTCTTTTAAGGAATAGTTAGGTGACTCGTTTCACTCGTAAGCAAATATAAAGTAAATCACTAGATCTTGTAGAATAATAAATTTCAAGCTTAAGTAATAGTGATTGTACTAGTGAAGTTATTCAACGAAATAGTGTTAGAGGGTTTGTTTTCTTTCTTGCAAATGTCGCATTTACATGAAATTTTTAGAAGCAATCAATTGTGACTTTGGCAACTTGTGAAGAGAAGTATATATGTAGGACCTGCATCTTCTGGTTGTCATGCAATTTGGATAAGGAGTTTGTTTGAAGAATTTTATAAACCATAAGAGGATACAATGAAGATTTATGTGATTAACTAATCTGCCATTGCATTAGCCAATTTCATGAAAGGAGCAAGTATATGTACACTAAGTATTGGAGGTTGCATATCTAAGGAGGTGTAACTTGATCAGTTCGTGGAATCTCAATACCAAGTTGCGTAAATATTCATCAAGTCGTTGAAGATTGATATTTTTTAGAAGCTAAGAATGACTTATAGTGATGAATCAAGTTTAAGGGGATGTTGAATAATTAAATTTTGTACATGCATATTATTTATTTTATGTTCATTAACTAGTAGATCAAATGTATTTATTTAAGAGATGCATGTATTGGTGTTTAGTCTTATTTAAGAGATGAGAAGACAAAAATTAAATTGATATGCACGTAACCTAGACAAGAAATATGAAGTAGTTCACCTAAAAATAATCATGTATTTCTACTCATGATTTTAAACATGCCACATAATGAAGGTACTATCCTTCCTCCACTCCTTTGGTGGTGAATATTATTAGTGTGTGGTTGCATGTACAATAAGCATCACAGAAATAATCAATACTAGAAGTACCTTCCTGTTCTATTCTTTCAATCAACCAAATTAAAGAAAGCAAGAAAGGATACCAGAAAAAGAATGAGTTCCATGTGATATAGGACTTTACAGTAGATGGAAAATAAATGTTTCCGTGTAATGGCACTAGAAAATAATGAATTTTGAACCTAACTCAATTATAAAAATTATTCTCCCGACCAATCCCAGGGCTAAATATTTGAGTACGTATAAGCAACATAACATATAGATGACTTTCATGATATCATATAAAAATTGTGGACGACCAGAAAAAGAGACTAATAATTGATTGCGTCAACCAATATGGGAGAATCTAGCAAACTGAAACTACATAAAATAGTACAAAGAGCCCATGTGACATTGCTGCATCTACTGGAAGATGTTATAAGCCATAATTACACACAGCCTAAAATTCTCATATCCTTATCCAAATCCTAATGTTGAGGGGATTAGATCTCCTTTTCCTAAATAAGGTGTACTAGATAACAGAAGGACTGAGGACAATTATATTCAAGTGCATACAGTTTTCTAGAGTTGATTTCATAGCTAAATAATTAAAATTTCATATCAATCTCATGTAGTTTCGAATTAGCAATGAATTATAACAAAATTTAATTAGTTGAAAGCTTTTTAGCAACGAATTAACTGGCGATTAGCCGATTACCTTTAAATTCCGTAGCTAATTTTATATTTTTTAGTAGAGATAAGGAAAAAACCTAAAGAGTGATTTTTCATAGGAAGATGCAATTATTTAGAGAGTGTGCTGGCGACAGCAAAGAACACACTGTGTTAGACTCAACAAGGATAGATAGAACAGTGAGCAAATATAAAATCAAATCTTTCGTACTTTGAAAAATCCGAAAGTACACAAATTAAAGGCTAAAGCCCATGCTTCCATACTTCATCAAACATATATCGGAATAATTAGAATTCTAAATCAGGATACTTATAGTATATTTTTATAATGTAAATCGTTTCGCATGAGGGATAAGGATAATAATCTTGCAATATTATTTTATCGATATTAATTAATTAATTTAGAGAATATTTATCACATTATTTGTACTATATAGTGATGAGATAATTAGTTATGTAATATATATTGCGTCATAACTAATCTCATGGGATAACTTTCCAATACCAAACAATCCCTTAGTGAAATACTTATCTTTTCTAAAACAAAATAAGTGTGACTAGCTTCAATTGTTTGTTCATTTCTTGAAAAAGAGATGTTAAAAATTAGAGATATATTCAATGAAATGTAAGATTGATTGGGTTTTAATAAGTAAAAGATTGGATCGATACTTCAATATATATATAAATAAGGATGTTGATATTTAAGTAGGTACCTGGAGCTTGAGAATTCATAGAGTTTTCCTTTGTGAGAGAAAATAATAATAGCAACTTGAGCATCACAAAGAACTGATAGCTCATAAGCTTTCTTCATCACTCCATTTCGCCGTTTCGAGAAGGTCACTTGCCGGCTTGTCGCATTCTCAATCCTCTTCATTTCCACCTTTCCTCGAACCATTTTAATTAATTTCCTGCACCTTGTTAAGTAGTGGAAGAAGAAAATTTATAAAAGAGGCCAAAACCCCTAAAAGATTTTATAAATCAAAAACTGAGCTGACCTTCAATAAGAATAAGAAGAAATGTTTGAAAAACCCTAGCTAGCGAGATCAACGAGATATCAATGTATTCAGTTGGAAAAGAATGGAATCTTACCCAATATAAAGTAAAAGAATCCCAGAAAAGGATATTAGCCGGAAAAAGGAATAAATACTAATAGACGAAAAAAGACATGGAAATGGTTGATGTATCCATCTCTTTATTTTCAGACCAGAGACTCCGATATTTCCTAATTCATCGTATTTCCCTCAATTAATTATTACCTTTGTCCCTTCTCTATCAACAAAACAAAACCACAAAAAAAGAAGAAGTAAGCATAACAAAGTCCTGTCCCAGCAAAACCTTATTTCTACCTTCTTTTGGTAATCCATCTCAACTAGAAAACTCACCCACAAATGGGAATGGGATTATACTTTTTTTTATACCACTCCATTTGAGTATGCCATAACTAAAACAACAACCGCTTCGAAATTTTATGTTATAAAGTATAATTTTTTCACTAATTTTTCATTGAATCAATTTACGGGGAAAATATATGGAGATTTTTACTAAAATAGTGATAAGCTTTTTATTTTTTTCATATGAAATAATTACTATTTTATTTTATTTTCACACAGACTCAATGAAATTATCAACGAAAACAAGCACCGAACATTTGTGAGTAGTGTACCATTTGATTGGATATGGAAACAAATCTTAGAGTACATTTGTATAGTTATGAATTATCTCATTTAGGACAAGGGAAAATTCTGAATCTATGTTGTTTATAAATACAAAAATGTGGCATTCTATTTTAACTAATCTAAAAGAAAATTGTTCACATGAATTAGGATAGAGAGAGTAGTGCACTATAAATTGTTGTTTAAACAGATATTCTAAACATAATTAACTTAAAAAACAAAAATGAAAGATTTTCTATTTTGAGTTTAAGTTCGAAACTCGGTGCAATTAAATCGGTTTAATATGTTCCTATTAACTCATCTATTTTTCCACGCTTAATGTTTAAAGTTATAGTTTGTTCAATCTAATATCAGATAGTATAAAATAATCAATGTAAGTGCATAACAGCATAATTTTTTTTTAAAAAATAAAAAATATAATCAAGTAAAAGAAATTCTAACAGCTTACAATTCTAAATTAGATGACTGCATATACCTCACTATGTTGTCAGAACAAGCTAGAATTTGTATTTTGAGTCTCATTAATACTTAACATCATTTTATGTTTTTTTTCATATTTAACTCACATCAAATTTATTGTACCGTCTTTAACCCTTTAAAAAGGAATCAAAACTACAAGTAACGTGTTAAAGGCGTAATTTAGTAATAACACAATAAAAACGAAAAGAGCGTTATGATTTTAGTGTAGCCAATTAAGACTCTGTATATGGTGGGGTTTAAAAGTAATTAAGTTGTAGGGTGGGGAATAACATCATCGTACCATGATTTGACGTATCAACGAACCAAAAGATGACAACTCATCATAATTATTTATTATGTAAAATGTTTGACCCTTTCGGCCAATAGGAATTAAGTCAGTCACGTGGTCCAACTTCGTTTGGCGTGTCTATTCACTTTGGTGCAAAGACAAGAGTACCTCTTTACTTGTGCATGGACGAAATTTGAATTGGGCTAAAATGAATTAAGGAAAAATTATTTTATTAGATATATTTTCATACTATATATATAAATACGTCTATCTTATAATTATGTATACCTTATCATTAATTTTTTTTTTAATCATATATTAAAAAAAATATGTTTAGATACATGTATTTTAACTATCACATATACTAAAATAGAGAGAGAGGCGAAAGAGATGGAAAAGGAGATCACCATGTTAAACTTGCCAACTTGGCCGGGTCAACCCGCTTTCGGTCTGGTAAGATCGGCCACTAAGGGACCGACACTGATTAGACCGGACTGGTAACTAGCCCACGAATTTTTTACCTTGGGCCCGAGCTAAGCTGGATGGAGCCTTGGACCTGTAAGATTGGCCTGGTAAGGGATCAATACATGGTCCCCGATCCGATATTCAAAAACAAATTAAATTGTTGTTGCGATCGTTGGGCCACTATAAAGTGGTCGTTGGCCCAACTCCCCACTTTCTGAAAAGTGCCCCAAAATTCCCATTTTTTCAAAAAATAAAACTATGCTTTACATTTATTTTCTATAAATACCTCCTACATTTCATTATTTTTTCCTCCAACAATCATCTAGTACTCTCTCAATTTCTCAATTTTCTCCTAAAGTGATACCAATCTTGTATTATTTTTTGCAATTAACAATATCAAGTGTTCAACATTTCATCAATTTTATGATTCTTTCTTTATTTACGGCATTTTGGTATATTCATTCCTTCTCTTGCTTTTATTTAATATATTAATTCTTGAATATTTAATTATATTATTTGTGTGTTTATAATTTTTACTATTTTAATTTGCATAATGGATAGATTTTTAAAAATATAGGTCAAAGTGTTAAAAAATTGTGTCCCACAAATAATAGTGGTTGTAAAAAAAAGTTCTAGTAGATGTAGTACAAGTAAATTTTATTCTCGTATGCCTGAAGTACCACCTAGTGAAATTGAAGAAATAGGTGTAGGTGCACATGATATGAATAAATATGAACTTCAAGAAACTTACAATATAGAAGAACAAAATGAAGTAAAAGTAAAACACAATAATGATGATGATACGTCAACTAGTCCTGCTAGTGTTGTTGGTAATATTCAATCTCGAACTTCTAATATTTTTCTGTGACCTATAAAAGAAAGAAAAAAACTAGTTTAGTTTGACATTATTTTAATCGAACAAAAGGAACAACTTTAGTTGAATGTAGTGTTTGCCAAACAAAATTTGAGCATAAGGCCGAAGTTAATAAAGGTGGTACGAGTCAATTGACTAGACTAGATAAAGAACATACTGGTTGGAGAGAACGAATACAACAATCTGAGGGTGTTACTGGACCAACCCAAAGTAGATTTAACCCCCAAATCAAAAAATTAGTTGCGACATATAATAAAATGAAGAATCGTGAAGAGTTAGCGAAAATGATAGGTTTGAGTTGTCTACCTTTTTCATTTGCTTCTTTTGATGCTTTTATTCACTATTTACAATCAATTTATAATCTCATGTTTATAGGTATTCCTAAACGTACTTGTAGATCAGATATTTTTAAACATCATGGACAATACACATAATTTTTACGTTTGTTATTAACAAATCTTTCATGTAGAGTTTCTCTTACTTCTAATCTTGATCGTGCTATAAATAAAAATAATTATTTAACTATTACTTGTCACCGGATAGATAGTGATTTTGTCATGTAAAAACCTATTTTAGCATTTTAGTATGATAAAGACCATAGGTATATTGCACACTTTATTTTTGAATCTATATCAATGGTTGCCAAATATTATGGTCTTGAACACAAAATTTTATGTATTTATTTTGATAATGTATCTAACAAAATCACTACTATTAATTTTTTAAAAACTGAGTTTTCCCCCTTTAGTTGATATTTTTCATATTAGATGTATTTATCATATATATAAATTGTAAAAGATGGTCTTTATATTTTTGAGCCCATAATTGAAAAAGTTAGGCATGTTTTTGATTTTATTCAAGAAAATAATAGAAATGCTATACTAAGAGAATTTAAAAAAAATATGAGAAAAATAATCTTAGAATAAGATTAATGCCCGAAGAAATAAAGATTATGTGGAATTCTACTTATGATTTTTTAAAGACTTGTAATATTTATAGAGTGTCTTTAACTACTATTTTTAACTAATATGCATATAAATTTTCCGAAGTCATGTTGCAAGAATTATATTGGGGTAAAACTAATGATATTATTATTTTTTAGAAAAAGTTTATGCCGTTATTGTTGAATTTTTTGGTGCTTATTATCCTACTATTTGTAATCTTTTAGCTCATATAATCGACCTTTCTTTATTGCTTATGGAATATAAATTTAAAGTAGAATTCAAAGAAGTTGTTACTGAAATGATTGAAATTTTTTATTTTTTTTTCTATTCCTTCTATTTATTTGATTGGTGTTATGTTAAATCCGTGTATGAAATTTTCTACTATGGTTGAATTTGTTCGCATTAGATATAGCTCTTTAAAAATTAAAAATGAAGAAAAACCTACTATATTTAAGACAATGAGTGATACAAACGATCATATTCAAACATCATATAATCATTATGTCAATTTACTTGATAATGATATCTATACTCATATTGTTCCTCTATCTCGTCCTTCTGACGAGCCATCATCTTCTAAAATGCAAGTACAAGGTATGCCTGTCCATTGTGTTACTAATTTATCTGTTTGTAATAGAATACAAACTACATCACAAAGGAGCATAATCAAGACGAGCTTTATTATTTGAGATAGGTCCCAAAACCCTATCAAAATAATGTTAGCATACTGAAATGGTGGAAGAACAATCAAAAATAATATCCAATACTTTCAACCCTGGCTAGGAATATGCTAAATGTTCCAATGTCAACTGTTGCATCAAAGAGCGAATTTAGTCAAGTAAGGTAAAAGATCGGAGATAATCGACGCTCTTTAGAAAGCAATGCCATGAATGTTTAGTTTGTCTAAGAGATTAGACTAGTTCAGAATGAAGAAATAAAGGAAAATAACAAGATACGAAAGAAGAAGAAAAACTTGAAGAAATAATGTCAAGTAGAGATCCTTTGGCACAAGCAAATCCAAATTACGGATTAGTAGATTTTGAAAATTATAAACCAATTTCTATTATTGTCGATACAGAAGACTTGGGAAAGATGATTCAAACTATGCGGAATGACCACGAATACCCCTGTACTTAATTCCGTTTGTCAGTTGAACCCTTCTACTTAGCAGTTTGCCAACTGAACCCTTAAACCCATTAGAAAACAACATGTCAAACTCTTTTCCCATCCGATCGTTATGCGTATAATACACTCGACTACACGTAGCATTTCACACCATTTTAATGACACATAAGAAATTATATTTAAAAAATTAAAATATCAAATATGCCACTTTTGCAATTTCTGAAAAAATTCAAGTAGCCATCATTATTCACAAATTGAACACCAAATTCATGCCAAGTAGGTTAAATTCTTCCCATTTTACTTAAAAATTCAACTTCAAATTTACCAACACAAACCCAATGAGCATCAATCACATTTTAAAATTAATTTCACAAATCCACAAGACCCATTTATTATTCTTTAAGCCTTTTCAAATTCATCCATGGAGTTTAAAATTTTTCAATACCCATCATCACCCTTCATGTTAATCCATACACACACCTCTTCTTTGAAACTAACCAACACAAATAATGGTGCCAATATTTTTAAAATCTAGAAAACTAAAAATTAGAGAGGTAAGGGAGTGGCCAACGAAGGGGCTATGGGATGGAATGATGATTTGTAGCAAAAAAGTTGAGGAAAAAGAATAAGATGAGGTGGAGAATGGGGGTTATGGGTGAATTCGAAGAAGAAAAGGGTTGAAGGTGAGAATTTTGGGGATTGGGGTGCGGAGGAGGTTTGGTTAGAGAAGAAGAAAGTTGGCATGGGGGGGGGGGGGGGTGGTTGAAGAAGATAGTTTTTTTTTTGTTTTTTTAAAAATTAATTGTTATTTTAAAAAATAATTTTAATGTAAAATTATGTATGTATTCTTTTTTAAACGCATGCTTTCACGCGTTTATCCAACGCAACACCACATAAGTTGGTCAATGGTTAGAGGGGTTTAAAATATTGTGTTCTAATAGGTTTAAGAGTTCAGTTGGCAAACTACTAAGTAGGAGGGCTCAATTGACAAATGAGGCCAAGTACAGGAGTCTGCGAGGTCATTCCGCCTTCAAAATATGTAGATTTACAATTTTTATTGCATTTTTTAATTTTTCTTATTTAAGTTTATGAAATTAGAGATAACTAATTGTAATTTTATATATTTTGAATTTTATTAATATATTAATAAAGTCAAATATCATCGAGTCCTTACATTTCTTAATGTCTTTTTCATACATTTTTTATATATTTAATTAAATAACTTTAGTTACTTTACATAATCATATATTTGTCACAACTCTATTCCTCAGGTCATGATGACACCTACTATAACCTCCCAGTAGGTAAGCTAATCCGTAACCCAAAATAGCTAGTAATATGTTTAAGGGTAGAAACTAAACAAAAATAGGTCATTCTAACATAAACAAGTGTAACAACCTATCCCCTTCATTATGGATAGGCCAAGGGGAAATGAATTTGGGCCAGAAAACTTTGGGTAGTAACTTCGGAAATTTGAGCTTAGGCCAGACTTGGATGAATTCCAAGTCAGAAGAGGTCTAGGGTGACCTAGTGATAGGTGGGGGATCAAATCAGCAATTTAATTAAATTAGCTAGTAGCCAAGACGATACAGAGCATTTATGGCTTCATGGAATTGCATTTGGGTGAGTAAAACTCTCAGAGTTTAATTTGGCATGAAGGTATGATTTAAGATGCCATGGGATGAGTATGAGTTGTGAAATGGGAGTTTAGGGCTCAAGTTCCGAGATCTCTATTTCCGTGCAACCCACCCGAGCAGGATGATTCTACTATGGCGGGACAGTCGCGACTTTTTACGTAGTAAAAGCCCCATACATAGTTTTTTTGCATATAAACTATTCTTAAGACGTTAGAAGGTGACCCAGGGCACTTTTAATCACTTTTCCACAAATTCTCACTGGCATTTTTTATCACATTTCCACGGATTCTCACTCAAAAGGTAATATTTCTACTCCCAACTCATAATTCGGATTCTAGAACCCATGAACTATGGTGGATGATCATTTGGGGAGGGTTTTGGCCTGAGGGTAATGGTGAAAATTAGCCCTAGGTGGGGTTAGGATCATGGGTTGGTCTAGGAGGGGAATTATATTGTAATTTGAGTAAAGTGTACTATTATGTTGATCCTTTGTGTGTATTTACTATTTTTAGACCAAGAACAAGCGACACAAATCCAGAAATAGAAAGCTCTTGCATCTTAGAGTTGTTGAAGCTCGAATTTCAGGTAGGTGATGGTTTTGTTTCCAACATGTGTTTCATGCACTTGTTAAATTGTTTTATTGTATGTATGTGTGTATATGAATATGGAATCATGCTATTAATTATGTGAAATGATCACTTACTGTCCTAACTTGTGAATAACCTGTTATTGATGATATGATATTGACTAATGATTGTAATTATGTCTGCTTTGTATGTTTGGATCGAGTCAGTTGTAATATGTTTTGTAGTTTTTGGGGGGAAGCTCTGTCTAGGTCGAGCTTCTCCTTTATCTCCTCAAAGGCGACATTTCTTTTTGATTTGAGCTTGCGAGCAACCCATTGCTGCGCTTGCCGTTGCAAGCTTTTATGACACATAATTGGATCGCATGTCATGTTACGACACATATTTGGATTGTGTGTCACGTTCTGACACAAAACTTGGATCCAGTGTCACGTTTCGATAAAAATTAGTGTTTGAAGGTCCCATAAGAGGACCCTTATTTCAAATTTCATGATATTGGGATTGATGAACTGTGATCTTTTTGAGTACTGTTTGAGATGGAAATAGTTAAGTTATTTTGTATATATATTCTTATTATGTGGGGTTTAAGTGTCCATGACTTGCTTTTTGGCTAGCTGCGTGATTCTACCAGTACACTGTTGATTTTATGTACTGATACTACACTTGCTCTGTCTTTGTCGAGGACATGACATATTTATCCAACTGTGGAGAGACGTCACTTAGAAGAGTGATAGTGTTGAGTTCAAGGGTGATCTATTTCTTTCAGGCTGTCGTGGACTCTCTTTTATTCATAGTCCTTCTTTCGGGACATAAACTTCAAACACTATTGTTATGTTTGTTTTGGGGTTGTGTCCCCTTTCCTAGACTTGTTAACTATTTAGAGTTTTGGTACGATTGAATTTCAGTTCCTAGGATGATTTTTTGCATATTTGGGTTGATAACTAGACAATTCTGAGTTTATGAGAACTTAGCCTAGGTTTTGTTGAGTAAACCTGCTTCTGCATTTTAAAAATATTTTATATCTTGAGATTGTTGTTAGTTAGGCTGTAGTAATGGTTCTCCCACTAGAGGTTTAGTATGGGTGTGAGTCATGACGGGTTTGGGGTCATGACAAAGTTGGTATTAGATACCTAGGTTCATTAATCTCGTCCTACCAAAATGAGTCTAATAGAGTCTTTCAGAACGGTACGGAGACGTTTGTACTTTTTTCTTCAAGAGGCTATAGGAGTATAGGGAAAGTTTCTCTATCTTCTTTCCCTCGTGCTATAACTTGATTCTAATTTGTATACGGTGATCCAAATTGGTATCTAAATTCTTTCACTCTCTTGTATGCAGATGGTTAACACTCGCTACAATGTTGTTCGGCCCATAGCTCCAGTTGAGATAAAGGAAGAGCCAGTCATATGAGGGCTCGGCCGAGGTAGAGACAGGAGAGGGAGGTGCAACAGAAGGTGAGGGAGAGTAGCATCCGCCAAGGTTGAGGCTCCATTTGAAGAAATACCAATAGGTGAGCCCCCTCCCGCTCCTCAAAATAAGTTAAAGGAGAACCTAGAGGTTGAGGAAGAAGGAGTTGCTGAATAGGAGAAAGACACTTAAGACGGGTCTAATAGACTCCCCCCTATGGACCCCATCCTAGTGCAGTAGATCATGGCTTTCTTAAGTGGGTTAGCAGGCATTGAAGCCATCTCACCATGCCTGTGGCACTAGCCCCTGTTGCTCATCCATTTACTTTCGCATCCCCCTTGGTAGATGAGGTGGTAGGTACTGATGTCTTCTTTAGACCCCTCATGGGTCCAGTCATGATTGGCACAGAACATGACATGCTCAACAACTTTTTGAAAGTTAAGCCCCCTGTCTTCTATGACTTTTAAAATAAGGATGCCTACGAGTTTATTCTTGATTTATATTAGAGATTGCAAAAGCTGGGCATAGTACATCAACATAAGGTAGAATTTGTGACTTTCTAGCTGCAGAGCGAGGCCAAGCAATGGTGGCGGGTTTATATGGAGTGTCACTCGCCAATGTTTCCCCACTTACTTGGGTCCAGTTTAATTCCTTGTTCCTGGAGAAATATGTACCACACATCTTGAGGGATTGCAAAAAAGGATGAGTTTATCGCTTTGAAATAGGGTGGTATGCCCGTGGATGCTTATGAGGCAAGATTTCATGTGCTGTCTAGGTATGCTACTCAACTGGTTACTATAGAGGAAGAGAGGATTCGGTGGTTTATGAAGGGGTTGAACCCCGAATTTCAGGTGTTATCAGTTTATATGAATTTGTCAGGCCGAAGTTTCAATGAAGTCACTGACTTTGTGAAGAAGGTAGAGGGTGGGAGGAGATATGGGCAGGCCAAGGCTTTGGCTAAGAATTCTAAGAGCACAGGTAATTTTTAGGGATCATATTCTAGAGGGTCAACCAAGCCGGTAATTGTAACCCGACTATTTCATTCAGCTCTGCCCACTTTTACTAGTAGTTTTTCAGGTACTCCATAGCAGCATCCAGCCCATGTGGGTCAATAAGCATCTTTTCTAGGTAGCAAGTCATCCTTTGAGCGTGTTTATTTCAATTATGGAGAGAGGGGGTATATAATAAGAGAACGTCCTCACCCCCATGGGACAGTTTCAGTACCATAGCAGGCTAGAGCAGTAGTGCCCATGCGTGGGGGAGAAAATAGTAGAGGACGTCCATAGGGTGGGCGAGGAGGAAACCTGAGAGGTCGTAGGGGCCTAGGTAATGGTAGTGTAGTTCGAGGAGTAGCATGTAGGGAGGTGACCCATCAAGATGATCAAGCTCAGTTTTATGCATTTTTGGGCAAGACCGAGGTAGAGTTGTCTGACATAGTTGTCACATGTACTATTCTTATTTGTGACTAGATGACTACGATTTTTTTTGATTTGGGGTCTACTTATTCTTATGTTTTCGTGAAATATGCCTTGGGTTTTGATACACTGTTTGATATACTTGATGCCCCCATCCATATTTCTACCCGTGTTAGAGAGTCAATTATAGTCACCTATATTTATCGTGCTTGTTCTGTGATGTTTATGAGGTTTCAGACTTTGGCTGACTTAGTGATTTTAGACATGACTGATTTCGATGTAATCTTAGACATGACTTGGCTATCCCTCTATTTTGTTTTACTTGATTGTAATACAAAAATTGTGGCTCAGGAGATTCCGAGAAGGAAAAAGGTTATAGTGGAAAGGGATGTACAAGCCTAAGTCAGCTAAGGTCATATTCTTTCTCTAGGCTAGAAAGATAGTAGAGCAAGGTTGTTTGTCCTATCTGGTCCATATTTGAAATATTAATTTAGAGTCTTCTTCTACTGAGTTTATTCCGGTAGTGTTCGAGTTTCCAAAAGTATTTCCTACAGATTTGCCTGGTATGCCTCCTAACAGAGACATAGATTTCTACATTGACTTAGAGCCGGACACCCACACAAACTCAATTCCTCCTTGCTGTACTAACAAAATTAAGAGAACTTAAGGCTTAAATCTAAGAACTCCTTGATTAGGGATTCATTCATCCCAATGCTTCTCTGTGGGGTGCTCTGGTGTTATTTGTTAAGAAAAAAGATGGTAGCATGAGAACGTGCATTGAATACCAACACCTGAATAAGGTCACCATATGAAATAAGTATCCCTTGCCATGTATTGATGAAATCTTTGATCAGTTTCAAGGTGCATCAATATTTTCAAAGATTGATCTTAGGTTTGGGTATCATCAATTGAAGATTTGGCTTAAGGATGTGCCCAAAACAGCTTTTAGAACCAAGTACGGACACTATGAATTTTCGGTGATATTTTTGGACTGACTAATGCACCTGCAACCTTTATGAGTTTGATGAATAGGGTTTTCGAACCATTCATAGATTCATTCATTATTGTGTTTATAGATGATATCTTGGTGTATTCGAAGAGTGAACAGGAACATGGACCATCTTCGTATTGTTCTAGGAAAGTAGAAGCTATATGTAAAACTCTCTAAGTGTAAATTTTGGTTCCCTTCATATACCTTTTTGGGCCATGTTGTTTCAAAGAAAGGGGTAATGGTAGATCCACAAAAGATTGAAGCAGTTAAGAACTAGACTCGACTTAGTTTAGTGAATGAGGTTAGGAGTTTTGTGGGACTGGCCAGTTATTATCGCCGGTTCATGAAGAAATTTTCTTCTATTTCTACTTATTTGACAAGACTCACTAAAAAGGAAGTGTCATTCGAGTGGATGGACAAATGCGAATAAAGCTTCCAAATCGTCTGACCACATCACCTATTGACTTTATTGTTTATTATTACACTTCACATTCAGGTTTGGGTGTAGTGTTGATGTAGGATAAGAACATTGTAGCCTATACTTCATAGCAATTGAAAGTGCATGAGAGGAAATACCCAACTCATGACTTAGAGTTGGCATTGGTAGTATTTTCCTTGAAAATCTAGAGGCATTATCTTTATAGCATCAAGTGTGAGGTGTTTACCGACCACTGTAGTTTGTAACACATATTCATCGAGAAAGACTTGAATTTGAGATGAAAGAGGTGGATAGAGTTGCTCATAAACTAGATGTCACTATCCAGTATCATCAGGGTAAGGCTAATATGGTAGCACACGTATTAAGATGGAAACCGGTTAGCATATGCAATCTAGCCTGTTTGGGAGCCTGCAAGTGGCCCCTGGCTAGAGAGATTTGAGCCTTGGAGGCCAGGTTCATGAGAGTAGGCATCTCAAAGAAGGGTGGGGTGATGGAAAATGTTGATCTAAGACACACTTTTATAGAAGAAATTAAGGCCAAACAGTTTGAAGATGTAAGCTTGAATGAGATGAGAGAAAACGTTTTGATGGGCAAAGCCCAAGATTCAGTCTTTGAAGTAGGTGGGGTGCTCAACTTTAGGGGAAATATTTGTGTTCCCCAGGTAGATGGTATAATTTAGAAAGTTCTATCGGAGTCTCATGGTTCGTGGTACTCTATTTACCTTAGAGTAACCAAGATGTATCAAGACTACGTCTATATTGGGGGCCGGGTATGAAAATGGACATAACTAAGTATGTAGCTAAGTGTCTGGATTGCCAACATGTGAAATATGAACACCAAAGACCTATAGGTACACTTCAAAGAATGTTCATTCCTGAATGGAAGTAGGAGAGAATAGCCATGGACTTCGTGGTGGGACTTCCCAAGACCTTGGGGAAGTATGATTCCATTTGGGTGGTGGTTGACAGGTTAACAAAGTCAACACACTTCATTCCTGTAAGAGTAGAATACAATGCACAATAGTTGGCAAATATCTATGTGAAAGAGATAGTAAGGCTGCATGGAGTGCCCCTTTCTATCATTTCAGATCATGGAACGCAATTCACCTCTAAATTTTGGGGAAAGTTGTATGAAGATCTGGGCACTCAAATCACTTTTAGCATGGCTTTCCATCCACAGAAAAATAGACAATCAGAGAGCACTATCCAATTGCTGGATGATATGTTGAGGGCATATGTGATCAACTTTGACAAATATTAGGACAAGGTCTTGCCCTTGTGTGAGTTCTACTACAACAATAGCTACCATCCTAGCATTGAGATGGCACCTTTCGAAGCTCTTGTGGAAGGGGATGTCGTTCTCCCATGGGATGGTTTGAAGCTGGAGAGGTGGATCCATTTGGGGTAGACTTAGTGAGGGATGCTCTAGATAAGGTAAGAAGGATACAAGCTCAGATTCTAGAAGCTTAGAGTCGTCAAAAAGAGTATGTTTACCATAAAGTGAGGGATATGACATTCCAGGCAGGTGAGCAAGTTCTCCTAAAAGTATCACCCATTAAGGGCGTAATGAGTTCTTGTAAAAAAGGCAAAGTCAGTCTTCGTTATATTGGTCCCTTTGAGATTCTTGACTATGTAGGGCTAGTGGCCACCTAGATTTTTTGGAGTACATCCGGTGTTCTATGTGTTGATGATGAAAAGTACCATGGAAATGGGGATTAGATCATCAAATGTGACTCTGTTTTATTAGACAAGTATCTTCACTATGAGGAAGAGTAGTTGTAGTCTTTGATTGCGATGCCCGAAAGTTGAGGACTAAGAAGATAAACATGGTAAAGATGAAATAGAGGGGAATTATACTGTAATTCAAGTAAAGTAGACCATTATGTTGATCCTTTGTGTTTATTTATTATTTTTAGACCAAGGACAAGTGGAACGAATCCAAAAAGGGAAAGCTCTTGCATCTTAGAGTTGTTGAAGCTCGAATTTGAGGTAGGTGATGATTTGGTTTCCCATATGTATTTTATGTACTTGTTAAATTGCTTCATTGTATGTATGTATGTATATGAATAGGGAAATATACTATAAAATATGTAAAATGATCACTTACTAGCCTAACTTGTGAATATCCTGTTAGTGATGATATGATATTGATTATTGATTGTAATTGTGCCTTCTTTGTATGTTTGGATTGAGTGTTATGTTTTGACATATAATTTGATTAGGTTTCATATTTCGATACACATTTTGATCGGATGTCACGTTCCGACACAAAACTTGGATCGGGTGTCATGTTTCAACATAAATTAAGTTTTTACAGGTTCCATCAGAGGACCCTTATGTAAAATTTCATGATATTGACATTGATGAACTGTGATATTGTTGAGTATTATTTTAGATGTAAATGGTTATCCTTATATATGTGTTTATTATGTGGGGTTTACGTTTCCATGACTCGCTTACTGGCTAGCCGCGTGATTCTACAGCACATTGTTGATTTTGTGTACTGATACTATACTTACTCTATCTTTGTTTAGTACAGGGCATATTCAGCTGGCTGCAGAGAGACCTCGTTTAGAGGAGTGATAGTTTTCAAGTTCAAGGATGAGCTATTTGTTTCAGGCTATGGTGGACTCTCTTTTATTCATAGTCCTTCTTTTGGGACTAAAACTTCAGACACTGTTGTTATGCTTCTTTCGGGGCTGCATCCCCTTTTCTAGACTTGTTAGTTGTTTAGAGTTTTGGTATGATTGAGTTTCAGTTCCTAGGATGATTTTTTGCATATTTGGGTTGATAACTAGACAATTTTGAGTTTGTGGGAACTCAACCTATGTTTTGTTGATTAAACCTGCTTCCGCATCTTTAAAATTGTTTATATCTTACGATTATTGTTAGTCGGGATGTATTAATGTTTTTCCCACCGGAGGGTTAGTGTGGGTTTCAGGAATGGGAGGTTTGAAGTCATGAAAAAATTAGTATCAGAGCCCTAGGTTCGTTGATCTCGTTGTACCAAAACAAGTTTAGTAGAGTCTTGCAGAACCCAATAAGTCTTCTTCAATATTTCCTTTCAAATAGATTTTCTGACTTCCAAGGTGTTACAATATCTCCCCCTTGAGTATATTTGTCCTCGAATGGGACTCAAGCTAGCATCAATAGAGTAGGGAAAGAGATTTAAAAACCCAACATAAATGAAAAACACATAACAATGTATAAAATGAAGGAGTAATCAAACCCAAGTTCAAAACTTGACTTTTAAAATCGATTGCATGATCATGCATGCATATGGAAATGTCAAAATAATTGAAATGCATGAATCCAAAAGAGTAAACATGAGGGATTGTAAACATGAGGGACTAATACTTTAAGATGAAAATAAATTAAGGGAAAGAGATAAGGATAAAGGGACATCATATTGGTTTTGGCATCCCAAGTAGCACCCTTAACTAATTGATTCCTCTGAAGAACTTTAATGGAAGCTACTTCTTTATTCCTCAACTTTCGAACTGGACGATCAAGAATCTCAACCAGAACTTCTTCATAAAATAGACTTTCTGTTACACCAACACTCTCCAATGGTATAATCAAAGTAGGATTACCAATATATTACTTCAACAATGAAACATGGAATATCGGATGCACCGATGCCTATTTTGAAGGCAAATACAACTTTTAAGCCACCTTATCGAAATGACTTAAAATATGATATGGGCCTACGTAATGGGGAATAAGATTTTATTTCTTACAAAAACACATTTCACCTTTCATAGGTGAGATTTTTATGTAAACCCAACTATTAACTTCAAATTCAAGCTCCCTTCTTCTCACATCCATATAGGATTTCTGTCGACTTTGGGTAGTCCTCAACCTCTCTCTAATGAGTCTAACTTTTTCCATATCTTCACACACTAACTCAAGCTCTATCAAAGCGACCTCACCAACTTTGAGTCATCCAATATGAGACCTACATTTCCTACCATAAAGTGTATCGAACATAGCCATTTGAATACACGAATGATATCTATTATTGTAAGTGAACTCAATCAATGGTAGATGATTATCACAATTTCCTTTGAAGTCAATCACACAAGCTCTGAACATATCTTGCAAAGTTTGAATAGTTCCCTCAGCTTGACTAAAAGTTGTACTAAGCTTAACTTGAGTACCAAGACCCTTATAGAACGATCTCCAAAACTAAGAAGTAAACTGAGTAACTCCGTCCTAAATGATAAAAAATGGAAACCATGCAACTTAACCATCTCTCAAATGTAGAGCTTAACATAATTTTTGGCTGAATACAAAATCTTAATAGGAAGAAAATGCATCGGATTGGTCATTCAATTTATAACAACCCAAATCGAATCATATTGCCTATAAGTACGAGTATATCCTTAATGAAGTCCATATTTAAATCCTCCCACTTTGAAATAGGAATCTCAATGTCTTTAGCCAAATCTCCCATTTTTTATGCTAAACCTTCACTTGTTGACAATTCAAACACTTAGCCATAAAGTCCTAATATCTTTCTTCATGTCATTCTACCAATAGACTTTCCGCAAATTAGATACATCTAAGTAGATCCAGATGAATAGAATATCCTGAACTATGAGCTTCTGATAAAATTTATTGCCTCAAACCATCTATATTTGGAACACACAAATGACTTTGGTAAAGAAGCACACCATCTTTCTTTGGAAGAAAGACTCAATGGCGTTTTGTAAAAATGATTTCTTCAACTCAACCAATGTTGGATCATTATCTTGCTTTACATTCACATTCGACAAAAGAGACAATTTTAAACTATTTTAAACAATAAGAACACCATCCATCGAGTCAACCAAAAAACCTCCAAAATGAGCTAGTCTATGCTAATCATGAACCAAATCCTTTTTCTCATCCTTGATATGGGAAAGAATACTAATGAAAAATCTACTAAGAGTATCGACAACCACATTTGCCTTTCTTGGATGATACAACACACTCATGTCATAATCTTTCAACAACTCAAGCCATCTTATTTGTCGAAGATTCAAATCCTTTTATTTAAACATATATTGTGAACTATTATGATCAATGAATACATCCACATGAACACCATAAAGATTGTGTCTCTATACTTCAAAGCAAACACCATTACCTCTAACTCCAAATCATGAGTCAGTTAGTTCTTTTCGTGTACTTAAAGTTTTCTAGAAGCATAGGCTATCACCTTTCTATTATGCATCAACACACAACCAAGACCAATCCTCAAGGCATCATAATACACAAGAAAATCATTGGATCCTTCAGGTAAAGTCAAAACTAGGGATGAAGTGAGTTGTTCTTTCTTTTCTTGGTAACTCTTCTCACATGCTCCAGACCATTTCAATTTAACCTTCTTTTTAGTCGAAGTAAGCAAAGGCGAACCAATAGAGGAAAATCCTTCGACAAACAGTCTATAATAATTGGCTAAACCCAAGAAACTCCGAATATCTGAGGGTGAAAGGGGTCTAGGCCAGTTCTTAACCACCTTAGTCTTCCTAGGATTAACCCTTATACCATTACCAGAAATAATATGGCCAAGGAATACCACCGACCTTATCCAAAATTCACACTTTCTAAAGTTAGCAAATAACTAATGATCTTTGTGAACTTGCAAAATAATCCTTAAATGATCGGCATTCTCATTGTCGGTTTGAGAATAATTCAAAATATCATCAATAAACACAATGACGAATATATCCACATATTGCTTGAACATCCTGTTCATCAAATCCATAAAATTTATAGGAGCATTCGTTTGTCCAAAATACATAGCCAAAAATTCATAGTGACCACACTGAGTTATGAAAGACATCTATAAAATGGTACATTCTCTCTCTTTAAGTTGATAATAACTCGATCATAGATTAAACTTTAAAACATAGATGGAACTTTGAAGTTCATCGAACAAGTCATCAATCCTTGGGATGGGACACTTATTCTTGATTGTGACCTTGTTCAACTGTTGATAATCATTGCACATTAGAGAGAACCATCCTTGTTTTGAAAAAGAGATCTAGAGCACCCCATTGAGAGATACTCTGTCTAATGAAATCCTTATCCAAGAGATCCTTTAACTGATCTTTCTACTCTTTAAGTTCGGTCGGGCCTATTCTATGCGGAGCAATAGATATGGGCTTGGTATATGGAAGAAGGTCATTTCTGAAGTCTATTTCCCCTTTGAGAGAAATGCTAGGAAGATCATCGGAAAACACTTTCGGAAACTCATTTACAATAGAAACTTACTCAAGAGTAGGGGTTTCAAAATTTGTATCCTTAATCCATACTAGATGATAGATGCAATCCTTAGAAATTATCTTTTGAGCTTCAAGGCACGAGATAAATAGACCGTTAAATACAGAATTACTACCCTTCCATTTTATGACCAGTTTATTTGGAATCTGAAACTTAACTACTCTGGTTATACTATCAATAGAGGCATAACAAGAATTAAGCCTATCCATACTAAGAATTATATTAGATTCGATCGTATCAAGCTTTACAAGATCAAGTGAGGTGATTTTCTAAAAACTGATACCAAGCAATTTCTATAGACCTGCTTAGCTAAAATTGAATCACTGACAAATGTATAGACTGAGAAAGTTTCTAACAAGATTTTGGGACTGACATCAAATTTCATAATAACATATGGAGTCACAAAAGAAAGATTCACTCTAGGATCAAACAAAGCATAAATATCAAAATGAAAGACTTGTAACATACCAGTAACCATAAGGTGAATGGTCCTAATCCTTTCAAGTTTGAATAGCATAAAACTTGTTCTAAAGTTTACCACCACTAGAATGAGATAAAGTATCTTCCTGAGTCAGGCAAGCCAAAGAAGTAGTCTGAATATGATGACTATCTCTACCCTTGATAGCAAGCAAATGGAAATCTCTCACCTTGTGACCCATCTTGCCACAACCATAACATGCATCCGAACAAGCCAAGCAATCTCCTTGATGATTCTTCATACACTTCCTACATATTGGGACAATCTGATAACTCAAAGCTCCTTTTTGAGGCCTAGGGTTAGACACTGTATCTTTGTTAAATTTATGAGTCGGAGCACTAGATGTATTCTAACTAGAGAAAATTTTTTGGAATTGTGAGCGACCACCATTATCATATCTCAAATATGAAAAGTCACCACTATCGGTCCTTGCCCTCTTTGATTCTCTAGCCTTATACTTATGTTTTTTCTTCTCAATTTTCTCGGCATGAGTCATCAACCTCAAGATATACATTTCCTTGATAAACATTGTGGTTCTACATTTCTTAAAAACCATATCTGAACTACCAAAAACATACTTGCTCATACGAGTACTAGAGTCGGCTACCATTGCCAGAGCATACTTAGACAATTGTGTGAAATTTGAGGCATACTCCCTTACACTAATGCTATCTTTTTTCAAATTTATAAACTCTTGCACCTTAGCCCCCCACAATCAAGGGGAAAGAATCAGTCAAACAAAGCACCCTTGAACTAGTCCTAATCCAACAGACCCGCATCCATAGCCCTCTCTTTCTTCCATTGGTTGAACCAAACATGAAACACTCCCTCCAATTGATAAGTAGCCAAATCCACCTTTTTCACAGGAGTCACACCTATGATATCAATGATTTTTTTGATACTCTTAAAAAATAATTTTGGATCATCATCCACCTTTGAACCATTGAATTTTGAAGGATTCATTCTTGTGAAGTCGCGAACTCTTGTCACCGTCATACTCATATTTGGATTCATGGGAGGTACCACCTCATGATTGGATGGTGCCTCCATGGCTTGGACAAGTCCTTAAAATTTGACCCTCTACTCAGTATGAGAGACTTGCTCTGCCTAAGAATCAAATAAATCTTGAGGTGATTTTTGCTCATCTCGATTCACGTTCCTTCACAATGAAGCTCTTTTTAGAGGCATAGTTCTGAAATACATAGAGCAAGAGTTAGAAGGAAATTTTTATAGAGTTCAAATCTATTGCATGATTTAGGAGTGATGAAAGAAGTAAAGTTTCTTAAATACCTCGTAGCCTCTAATTCATAAATGTGGCGTGCTTCACACTCATGAAAAGGACTCTATTCATTGCGGATTATCACATACCCTAGGACACTTGAACCTGATGCTTAGATACCAAGTTTGTCATAATCCAATTTACACCCTAGACGTGACATAGTGAATAAGATTCCAAAAGACCCTAGACAAGACTTTTAGCATAAGCATGACTTAAGATAACAAAAGGATCAAGGTAAACTTAAAATGTGTAAGATAAGTCTCAAAATAGAAATCTCAATATACAAGAATCTAACCAAAACATCTGATAAAATAGAAAATATACTAGACTGAAATAGCATCTATTATCGTAGATGGGCCATAGGACAAGCCGTAGCTCACAAAAATATACTGAAACTGAAATAAGTCTAAAAAGAAAGAAGTATGTGTCAATGCTATAGAATGTACTGAGTATGGAGAATGTGAAAAGCATGACATTAAGCGTGATAATGCAATGACCAAGCTAAAATATGATAAAATTCATTAAAACAACATTAGAAGCATAAAACATAGTCAATGTAATATTCATAAGAAAATCAAGTCAAAATATAATAGAGTGAGAGACATCGTAACCGACATAAACCATATGAACTATAATATAGAGTCTGGCATCATACCTCCCACACTGAAAAGCGATTGTCATACTTTCCAAGGTAAGGACAATTAACATGAGCTATCATGGATTCACTAGCTAGAGTCAGTTAAGACTAATTCATACTGGGTTACATAGTTATGGGACAAGGGAATTACTAATAAAGACCCCACCTCTACTAGCGGAAGAGACTCCATCCCAATATCTGCTTGGTGCTAGATAATACTCTCAAAAAGAATAAATCATAATCATAGCATAGTCCTTAAAAATGGTAATAAGATTGTAAGACCACATTCATCATAAATAATTAAAAATTATAAGAATAGATCCTTTAACAAATCATGATATCATAGCATGTTTATAAAGATACTTATTTAAGCATAAAATAAAATTATGATAAGCTTGTTCATAGAAAAATCATGGAAATCATTCATGATAAGCACACTTTAATTTTGAAACAACCTTTGTCTTTATAAAAATAATAATTGATACTTCATCAATAAACAACCTTAAATCGTATTTTCATAAATTCATGATGCATGCATAATTTTCTCAAACATAGTTTATAATCATAAGAAGGCATAATGCATGGGTTCATGAGAAATTCATCAAAAATATATAATTAATGCCAATTCATGCGTAAAATATCTTTGAGATTGAATAAAAATATAAACCCAATGAAAAATCATCAAAACCTAAGGTTTAGGAAGAATTCATAAAAAGAAACTGAGGATTCATTGGGACTCCATGGATGAAGTTCCCACATACCCCACTGAAATCTAGCCTTGAACCTTAAGAGGAGACTTGAATCCTTGAAACCCTAGTTTGGAGAAGAAGATGAACTTGGGAAAGAAACCTTTAATGCCGTTAGGAAATTTTAGGTGAATGAGAGGAAATAGGGAAATTGAAGGGTTTGGGTAGATATAGATCATGCAAAGGAGTCCAAAATGATGTAGCTTAGGTGTTAAAAGAAGGGAAAATATCCAAAATATCCCTGAATTAAATCTGTCAAAAGTGACACACGGACCCCACCTATGGGTAGTAGGTCCATAGACAAGGCCAAAATCTAGAGTTATTGGAATCACCCTACAACCTAATTCTATAAGTCGTAGTTTACCCTATAGGTGGTTGACCCTATGGGTCGTAGATCCCATCCATCTTATTGACCTCTAAAACTTAAATTTCTAATTCTCATCTATGACCTCACCTATGGGTCGTAGGTCTATCTATGAATTGTCTTGTTGGTCCATAGAAATGGTTCTGAAAATCTTAAAATCTCCAACTCTCAGGACCATTCCTATGACCCCCATCTATGGACCGTAGGTCCCTGTACGGTCTATATATCACCCTTGTAGGTCACTTTTGAAACTTCAATGAATTTCCCTAGTCTTAGTCTCTGCTACGGGATTTAAGACCTTATACAACCCATAGGTTGACTTGTAGGGACCTGCACCAGTAAATCTTCTACAATATTTCCATTCAAACATACTTTCCGACTTCTGGGGTGTTACAATTACTTTATTTTGAAAAAAGTATATCTATTTCTAAAGAAAGCATATTAGTTTTAAAAGAGAAGTTCATTGAGTTAAAGTAAAGTTTAGTATAAGTTCAAAGAAGTAATTTGGAGCATTGACTCAACACAATCAGTTTTATTATTATAAACGTTAATGCAGATTTTGGGAGTAATATTGAGCACCAATTTAGGAATAAGTTAAGATAGCTCAAATCCTATAACCTGTACCACCAACGTAGATAAGATTGTGATGTTAGTTTGGAGACTCCTCACTTAGTCCCTAAAAAGGAATTTTAGATGGATCCGTAAGTTAAGTTCATCCAGTACTGTGGCAAGGTATTGGATGGCTCTAGAAATGTGGGCAAGACATTATATCATCACGAGGCTCATAGTGATGGTTGTCAGTTAGAGAAACTTCCCAAGAAGTAAATTAATTATTTTCGGATTATATGCTTATACTGCATTGTCTCATTTGTGAAGCTTTACATGTTTTTCCATATATTCATGCTTTACATTTTCAACCAAGTTATTATCAGTGTTTCTTTCTAGTTTAGTTATTGTTTTATTCAACTATATTACACACCATACATTCCATATACCTATATTTTTCAACATTGCATCATTTTATGATGTAAACCTAGGTACTCAGAATCATCAACAAGTGCTTCGTTGAGATCTTACTTCATCAATCTTTAGTTAACCTCTTTAATTTCATTGGACTCCTTTTTAGTTATTGCTGTATTTAATAGTTTTGAGGTAGTTGTGGGTCCTACCCCGACACCTATCATTAGTGATTAGATGTTTCATGAACAAAGATAGAGTTTGAGTCACTTTAGTGTTTTGGTTGCTGTTTTAAAAATATAATTTTATATTATAATAAGTTATTTACAAATAGATGCTTGAGTTGTACTTAAAAGTATTTACGTGCTCATTTTTTAAAGTTTTTTTTTGTAATTTGAGTTAAGTCTTCCACTTAGTAGTTAGCCGGGCCAATGGTTCGTCTAGGACCAGTAATGGTTTTTAAGTGCCAACCATGCTTAGGGTGTAGACTCGAGGCATGAAAAATTTAGTATTAGAGCACAAAGTTCAAGTGTGCTAGTATGTCTATTAAGTCATGTCTAGTAGATTTTTTTATCAGTGTGAAGCACACCACATCTATAATAGGGAGGCTATAATACATTAGGAGTATCACCCTTATTTCAAACTCCAAATTCATGTGATAAAATTTAACTCTATAAAAATGTTACACCCCATACTATTCTAGCTTAGATCAATTCCGAGAACCTAGAGAAAAGTTGAGAAAAAGCTAAGAAGAGTAGACTTCTAGTGGTCCATGGCCCACTCTACCCCCATAGAAGGATCTATAAACCGTAGGGAGGGGTTCAAACCCCTAGACAGTTAAACCAAATTTCAAAATTATCAAATTAGTCCTATGAGTCAAGTCTACGATCCATCTTTTATTCTACGACCCATAGAATTTGATCGAGAACCTCTTGAATTAGCCAAAATTCCAGTCTTTAAGATCTCTTCTAAGACCTCGCTTTACGACATGTCATTTGTTCTATGACCCGTAGGGTCAATTATGGAACTACGTGACATATTTTAATATGTACTGGAATGTGCACTTAGGTCTTATGACCAAGTCTATGACCCATACAACCATAGAGATGGACTCGTAGACCCCAAAGCCTTTTCTTCACTAAAGTACCTAAAGGACTTTCACAACCTGTCTCAGGGTCTATGATCCATATAAGGGTGGTCGTAGAACTATGATGTAACTTCCAGCAGGTCCTTAAATTAGACCATAGTTTATAAAATCGGTCTTTTACGGTCCATAGAAGTTTTTACATCCATAGAAGGACACATAGACGACCAAAAGTTAGTTTTAATAAGGGATATTCTAGTATTTTTTCACCTTTACCAAACTTAACCCCACCCATATTGGGAGTAAAAATAATCCCTTATCAATACCCAACATGTCTTTTCTCTCATTATTACTTAGAATATTTTGATAGCAAGGATTGGGGAGAAAAAGAGAAGCTAGAGGTCAAGAGTTTTAAGCCAGAGATTCAAGTTTTGCTTATATAATCTTCGTTCTAGGTATGTAAGTCTATCATAACATTGGACAAAGTTTGTCCTCATTCCCAAAATCTTAATACAGTCAAGTTAACCTTGAGTTTAACTTTCAATTTCGATAAAGTGAATTCTTGAGTATCTATATAATTCCTTATTGAATTCTAGTATTTATATTTGATTATACATTGATGAGGTGAGTTTTTGAAATCATGGATTCATGTTTGCATTCAAATGAACCCTAGTTGAACTTTGCATTTAATATTTTATGCATGGTTTTAAGTAAATAATGATTATTTACATTATTTAGACCAAGAAAGAGTTTGAGCATTAGTCAAGTTAAGTTGAAGAAGTCTCCTAATTTCTATTTTGAGCGTAAATGAGTTGCGTTTTAATGCACTTAAACATCTATTTTAAGATTGAGTTGAGAAGTTAAAGTATGATTTTAAATGAATTATTGAGATGAGATTTCATATATCTTAAATAGAAGAGATAAGTTTAGAAAAGTTGAGTTTTGAGCTAAGTCCAAATGAGAATGAGATAATTGAGTAAATATACTCACATAAAATATGAGCAGTGTACATATATTTTTAGGAGTAGTGTCAAGAAATAATTTGGTTATAAGTTTAGATAACTCCAACCCCATAACCTACGCCGCCAGCATAGATAGGATCGTACTGTTCATTCAGGAGACTCTTCAAAGTCCCAAAATAGTACTTTTTAGATGGATCCATAGTTTAGTTATTATCCTATACCTTGACATGATATAGGATGGCTCTGGCAATGTGAACATAATGTTGTATCATCATTAGGCTCATAGTGATGGTTGTCGGTTACAGAGACTCTTTAAGAAGTAAAGTATTATATTTTTACATACTAAGTTGTATTTACTATTTCATATCTTTTAAAAGCATTATTTTATTATACTGCATGCTTTATTGAGTTGAGCTATTTTTAGATTGAGTTCCTTGAGTTGAGTAAGTTTCCTTTCAGCTATTTTATATACCGTACATTTCATGCACTAAAGCCATTTGGCACTGCATCTTTGTATGATGTAGAAATAGGTGATCGAGATCCTCAACAGGTGCATCATTGAAGATCCATCTTTCTACACAACTTTGTTGAGACCTCTTTGCATTCAGAGGAGCTCTTGAGTCTTTATTTTTCAGTTATTTATTTATCATTTTAAGGTAGTTGTGTCCCTATCCCAATACCTATTTTATTGTCAATCTTAGAGGTTTCATAAACTAGTCAAACATTCTACTTTATTCATTTGAGTATAATATACATCATATCTATTTTGAGTATTAAATATAAACTTGAGATTGTTAAGTTATTTATAGTTATTGTGCTCATCTGAGTACTATTTTATGAGTTAGGTCTTTCACTTATTGAGTCAACCAGGACAAGGGTTCACTTGGGAACCATTAGTGGTTTCTAAGTATCGGCCATGCCTAGGGCATAGACTTGGGGTTTGAAAAATTTAGTGTCAGAGCATAAAGTTCAAGAGTCCTAGGGTGTCTATGAAGTCTAGTTTGGTAGAGTTATTCTTACTGGTGTAAAGCATGCCACATCTATACTGAGGAGGCTACATGACTTTTAGGAATTGTTTCACTTCCTCCATACTCTAGTTCATGCTATAGAGTTTAACTCTATGAAATCTCTTTCTAATTAGTTTATTTCATGATTTCAGATCATGCCGTTCTATAGGACCTTGAGTTAGAGGAACATCACTTAGGATGAGATTCTACAACCGCCTGGAATGCAGACCCAGAACTAAGCTCGAGCTACTGAGAATGAGAATGAGGTTGAGAATAAGACTCAAGAGGTTCCACAGACTGTTCATCCGACAACGACTTCTAAGGCTAAATTTAATGGAGCTATCTATATGCTCATCCAGTTGATAGCTGCATAGTCTGGTCGTCAGAGTAACCATGTTTCGAGATCTTTTTCTCAAAATCCATCTGCTACTAATAGAATATGAGACTTTTTGAGGATGAACCCATTAGTCTTCACTAGGTCTAAAGTTGAATAGGACCCTCAGAACTTTATCAATAAGATGTGGAAGATCCTTAAGGCAATGCATGCAAATAAGATAGAGGGGTTTTAATTAGTATCCTACTAGATGAAGGATATTTCTAATGTTTGGTACAACCAGTGGGAGGAAAGTAGAGGAGAGGATAGTAAGCCCATAGTCTGGGATGAGTTCAAAAATGCATTCCTAAACCACTTCTTTTTGTGAAAGCCAAGGGATACAAATGTATAGGAGTTTCTGAATCTAAAGTAGGAGGGGATAACTGTCAAAGAGTATAGCCTCAAATTCATTCAGCTATCCAGATATGCTCTGGAGATTGTTCCCGATGCGAGAGCCAAGATGGGGAAGTTTGTTTCATCTTTGGGTACATATGTTAAGAAGGAGTGTTAGAAATCACTATTGATCTTAGATATGGTTACCCCTAGACTCATAGTGTATGCTCAGCAAGTTGAAGAGAATAAGAAAAAGGATAGAGAGGAACATTAGAGTAATAAAGCTAAGTCTACAGCTAATGAGCCAAACCATCAGAAAAGTGGAAATGGTAATCTCTCATTCTTTCAGAAGAGGTCTTTTATCTCTGCACCATCTTCAACTAGTGTACCTACATCTAATAATAGGAATGACTAGAGGTGTCAAGGTAACCAGAATTTTAGAGCCGAAGGATCTCATTCCCATGGAAGTATGGTCTATAGTTCTTTCATAATCCACATACATTATTTAGGGGAGTGTCTTGTCGACACCAATAGGTGTTACAAGTGTGGGAAGGTAGGTCACTATATAAAAGACTATCCTATGTAGAACTAGGGTACTGAGGGTAGTAGAGCCCAATCTTTATCGGCAGCACCGCTAAATAAAGATAACCAAAGAGAATCTACTTTGGGAGTAGGTAGAGGTCCAAATCATCTGTATGCTTTGGCTAATTACCACAACTAAGAGAATTCACCAGATGTAAATCACTGGAATGCTTTAAGTCTTTTCTCTTGATATTTACGCATTACTAGATCCAGGTGCTATTTTATCTTTTGTAACTCCTTATGTAGTCATTAAGTTTGAAATCCTTTCTAAATGACCCGTAGAACCATTTGGTGTTTCTACTTCTGTTAGTGAGTTTATTCTAGCTTAAAAGGACTATGGTGATTGTATAGTTTCTATCTATCATAAAGATACTTCTGTAGACTTAGTTGAGTTAGATATGGTTAACTTTGATATTATTCTTGGCATGGACTGGCTTTATGCTTGTTATGCCTCAGTTGATTATAGAACCCAAGTAGTCAAGTTTTAGTTTCCTAATAAGCTAGTTATCAAGTAGAGGGGTAGTTTACCTTTGCCTAAATGTCGATTCATTTCATACCTTAAGGCCAGAAAGTTAGTCTACAAGGAGTGTATCTACTATACAGTCCGAGTTAGAGATAATAGTATGGAGACACCATCCCTTCAGTTAGTTCTAGTTATGAGTGAGTTTTTTGAAGTCTATCCTAAATATTTACCTGGAGTCTATCCTCGATAGAGAGATAAACTTTGTAATATATTTTCTTATTAATACTTAGCCTATTTCTATTCTTTCATATAGAATGGCTCCCATAGAGTTAAAAGAGCTAAAAGATAAGTTGAAAGACATTCTAGCTAAGGAATTCATTATGTCGAGTGTGTCACCTTGGGGCGCTCTCATCGTATTCATAAAAAAGAAAATGGTTCCCTGAGAATGTGTATTCACTATCATCAGTTAAACAAGGTTACCATAAAGAATAAGTACCATCTTCCAATAATTGATGATCTTTTCAAAAATCCTAAGGGTGCCATTTGTTTCTCCAAAATAGACCTCAAATCAGGCTATCATTGGTTGAAAGTGAGAGAAAGTGACATTCCAAAGACAACCTTAAGAACCAGATATGGTCACTACGAGTACCTAGTTATATCATTCGATTTGACTAACACTCCTATAGCATTTATAGACCTCATGAATAGAGTTTTCAAGCAGTACTTGGACATGCTTGTTATCATTTTTATTGACGACATTCTGATGTATTCGAGAAGGTAAGAGGAGCATGCTAACTATCACAGAATTATTCTCCAAACTCTCAAGGAAAAAGGATTTGTATGCTAAGTTATCGAAGTGTGAATTTTGGCCTGCATATGTGGCATTATTAGTCCATATTATCTCTAGTGATGGTAATCAAGTTGATTCAAAAATAATTGAGGTAGTAAAGAACTGACCCAGACCCACATCTTCGACAGAAATAAGAAGTTCCTTGGGTTTGGCTGGTTATTATAGAAGATTTGTTGAGCAATTTTCTTCCATATTATCACCATTGACTAAGTTGACTCAGAAAAAGACTAAGTTCCAATGGTTTGATACTTATGAGAAGAGTTTTCAAGAATTGAAAATGTGATTGACTATTGCTCCATTTTTTCCCTACCCAAGGGAACAAATGGTTACATAATATATTGTGATGCATCCAGAGTTTGACTGGGTTGTGTTTTGATTCACAAAAGAAAAGTAATAGCTTATGCTTCTGGACAAATTAAGATCCATGAGAAGAATTATCTGACTCATGATTTAGAGTTGGTAGAGGTAGTGTTTGCTATCAAAATTTAGCATCATAATATCTATGGCATGCATGTAGTTGTGTTTACTAATCATCAGAGCCTGTAATATGTATTTAGAGAGAGTTAAACCTGAGGCAGAAAAGGTAGCTTTAGTTGCTTAAGAACTATAATATGAGCATTCTCTACCATCCAGATAAAGCTAACATTGTTGCTGATGCTCTTAGTAGGTTGTCCACGAGGAGTACTACTCATGTTGAGAAAGATAAGAAAGAGTTATCCAAACAATTGCATAGACTTGCATATTTGGGAATCCATTTTGTGGACTCTGATGAGGGAGGTATTACTCTTCAAAATAGGGATGAGTATTGATTAGTTGTATAGGTGGAGGAAAAGAAAGAACGAGATCCTACCTTACTTCTATTAAAAGAAGATGTTCATAAGTAGAAAGCGATGGCTTTTGCTAAATGAGGAGATGGAGTGTTGAGTTATAAAAGTAGATTAAACTTTCCAAGTGTTGATGGTCTCCAAGAAAGAAAAATGACAGAGGCCCATATCTTTAGCTATTTAGTTCATTTGGGCTCTATATAGATGTATCATGACTTGAGAGAAGTCTGCTGGTGGAATGGAATGAAGAGAGATATAACAGAGTTTGTTCAAGTGTTCGAATTGACAACAAGTCAAAGTTGAGCATCAAAGGCCTTGTGGTGTAGCTCAGAATATAAAATTACTAGAGTGGAAGTATGAGATTATCAACATGGATTTCATTACATGTTTACCACGGTCACGCAGACAACAGATTTGATTTGGGTGATTATGGATTGAATGACCAAATCATCATAATTATTACCCGTTAAAACTATAGATTCAGCCGAGGATTATGCAAGGTTGTATATTTGAGAGATAGTCAAGTTGTATGGATTTCACTGATCTATCATCATAGATAGGGGTAGCCGATTCACTGCACAATTTTGGAAGTTATTTCAGAAAGATTTGGGTTCAAAGGTGAATCTTAGTACCTCTTTCCATCCTCAGATAGTTGGTCAGGAACAGTGCACAATTCAAACTCTTGAGGATATATTGAGAGCCTGTGTTATTGACTTCAAAGGTAATTGGGATGACCACTTGCCACTTATTGAATTTGCTTATAATAGTATCTTTCATTTCAGTATTCAAATGGCTCCATATAAGGCTCTTTATGGGAGAAGATGTAAATTGCCAATTGTTTGGGTTGAAGTTGGTGAAGATGAATTGATAGGACAAGACTGGCATTCATCAAGCTATGGAAAAAGTGAAAGTCATTCAAAAGAGGTTGAAGACTATTTAAAGTCATTAGAAATCCTACACTGATGTTAGGAGAAGAGACTTGGAGTTCGAGGTGAATGATTGGGTGTATTTAAAAGTTTCGCCCATAAAAAGTGTTATGAGATTTGGGAATAAAGGGAAGTTGAGTCCATAATACATTGGTCCTTACAATATTATCAAGAGGTTTGGCAATGTCGCTTATGAGTTGGAGCTTCCATCAGAGTTAGATATCATTCATCAAGTGTTTCATAGCTTTATGCTTAAGAAATGCTTGGGAAATACTTCACTAATTGTTCCTACAAAAAATAGTGGAGTGAAAGATAGCTTGTCCTACGAGGAGATTTCTCTCAAATTCTGGATCGTCAAGTTCGTAATTTGAGAACCAAAGATATCCTTTCAGTCAAAGTTATGGGAAATCAATTTGTTGAAAAGGCTACATAGGAAGCCGATGAGGATATGAAAGCCAAATACCCATACCTATTCGTTCCTCATAGTTTTGATGTTGAAGGTATAGGATGACTTGTAATATGCGCATAATGTTGTATTATCACGGGGCTCATAATGATAGTTACTGGTTAGAGAAACTCCTCAAGAAGTAAAGTATTATATTTTTACATACTGAGTTGCATTACTATTTCAAATGTTTTAAACACATTATTTTATTATATTACATGCTTTATTCAGTTGAGCCATTTTCAGATTGAGTTCCTTGAGCTGAGTAAGTATCCTTTAAGCTATTTTGCATACCTTATATTTCATGTACTGATGTTATTTGGTGCTGCATCTTTTTATGATACAGAAACAGGCAATAAAGATCCTCAAAAAGCATACCTATGAAGAACCATCTTTGTACCCAACTTTGGTGAGACCTCTATGCATTTAGAGGCACTCTTAAGTCTTTAATTTTCAGTTATTTATTTATTTATCAGTCTGAGGTAGACATGGGCCTGTCCTGGTACCAATTTCAGAGTCAGTCTTAAAGGTTTCATAGAATAGTTAGGCAGAGTCCAATTTATTCATTTGAGTATTTTTTTAAAACATTGAGTTATATACATCATATCTATTTTGACTATTGAGTATAAACTTGAGATTGTTAAGTTATTTATAATTATTATGCCCATCTAAGCTCTATTCTATGAGTTAAGTCTTTCGCTTAGTGAGCCAGCTAGGCCAAGGGTTCGCTTGGGAATAAGCAATGATTTCTGAGTGTGGGCACACCTAGGGGATATACTTTATGTAGCACCCTGTGTTATCCTAACCTAAACTAGGCTCGATGATGATGAGAAAACTTGAGGAAAAGAACTAACCCTGAGGACCCTTTATGATTCAAAGAGGGTTCTACGAGTCATAGGGATGACTCATAGATTCCTTCCAACAATTAGTAAATTTATGGGATACGGATAAGCCACCTACAACTGCCATTACGAGTCATAATAATTTTTATGAGTCATAGAAATAACTCGTAGAAGAAACAGACACTTAACCAAATTTCTTAAGTCGAATGTCACTTCTACGAGTTGAATTGATGAGTCGTGTAAGTTCCTATGAGTCTCAGAAATGACCCATAGAGAAACTTCAGAGACTCAAAATTTTAGACTTTTGAGAAACTTGCAAGACGAGTTGAGTCTACGACTTGTCGAGCCTTTGACGACTTTTATACCTAAATCTTAGACGACCATGTTTTTTTCGCATAGTTCTACAATTGTAAATGATGAATCGTAGAAGTTTCTACGAGTCGTAGAAATGATTCGTAGACATCAAATTTTAGGTTTTAATGAAGGGTATTCATGTCTTTTTCCACCCTTCCCAAAGTAAAACCTTGATGTTTTATGACTAATTTAAGTCCCTTATATGTACCTTGATCACATAATACTATTATAAACACTTAGATTATTTGAGAGCAAGGATTTCAGAAGAGGAGAAAGATTAGGGTTCAAGTTCTTCAAGCGAGGTCTTTGAGTTCTCGATTGTTCTTCAGGTCTAGTTATGTAAGGCTAAACTCAAACATGGATTTTGTTCCTCCATGTGCCCATAATTATGATAGATTGATTGTGATACGATTGGGTCCCCATGATTATGTTTCTCAAGAATTTCTTTCTTAAATTTTATATGTTTACTAATCATTGAGAAAGATTAGTGCTTTTTCTTGAACTAGATTCTTGAACAAATGATTGAATTACATGTTTCATAAACCCTAATTGCATGTTGATTGATATTAAATTATATGTATATCGAAATATTGAGTCTAGATTCTCAAATTTGTGAATGTTTGATTGTGATTGAGATGTGAGCATGATGATATTGATGATGAACTTGATAGTCCCTTATATTTTCATAATTGAACCCAAACGAATGGTCTCAACTAAATGTTGTCATAAATGATGGTCTAAAACTTCTCTTAAAATAACTGATTGGGAATGGTTGGGAAATTAATTGGTTGAGAGGATTGATTTGATACAATGGATGAGTTGAAAGGAGTCCAACAGAGACTTATTGATTTGATTTGATTTCAATTGATTGTCTTATGAGCTTTTTTGTCTTGGGAGGAGTATCAAGCACCAAATTGGGTAAGAGTAAGTAATAACTTGAACCCAATAACTACATCACCAAATGTAGGAGAGGATTAAACTGTTAAGTCAGATGTTTCCTAAATTATTATCCTGACATGATAGGACTTTATTGGTTTTGGATCAATGATTGGTTGATCTGTTCTTACTAGCTCATAAGTGACGGTTGTCGGATAAGAAAAACTCCCATATAGGTCTTGATAATACTCTGATTTTATTAGATTAGATTGGAATGGATTGTATATGATTGATCTTTGTCTAAATCTTACTCTTGCTTTTGACTTTTGACATCTTGATTGAGTTTCTTACCCTTGATTGAGTTATTTGAGTTGAGTTAATTCTACCTTGATACATGTTTCATTATACTATATTATATACTCGTAAATTCCATGTACTGACATCCCTTTGGTCCTGTATCATTTGATAATGTAGAGAGAGGTACTAAAAATCATTAACAGGCACATTATTGGGATTTATTCGCATTCAGCCATTTGGTGAGTCCTCTATTCTTTCAAACGATACCACATTTATCTTTCTAGATTTGAGTTAGTTTTTATTAATTTGGTTTGAGGTAGCCATGAACTTGTCATTGACATCTTTTAGATAGTTGATCGAAGATTCATAGACTAGATTATTGACGTTGTCGATTAATTTTATCATTAGCTAGTAGAGGATGATAAAAGGAAAGACAAGGAAGAGTACTTTAGAAAGAAGGCAAAATCAGCTGGGCATGAGAATGAGTAGAGGCAGAGTAAGGGCAATAGGTCCTTCTTTGAGAGGAGGTCTTCCAACTATGGTCCATCATCGGTGAGTACACCTGTACCATATAACAGGTATGATCAGCAGGAACAGAGTCACCAGAGTTCTAGAGCCTAGGATTCTCAATATCAAGCTAGTTTGGCTCAAGGTTCAAAGGTAAAGCCGCCTTGTAGCAAATGCGATAAGCTCCATTGAGGAAAATGCAGAGAGGGAAAGAATTGTTATAAATGTGGACAAGTGAAACACTCTTAGAGGGAGTGTTCGACATGGGAAATAGAGCCCAATCTTCTACCATGGCAACATCAGCTAGAGGTAATCAGAGGGGAATTACTTTTGGTATGGCGGAGGCACAAACCACTTATATGCCATGGGTAGTCGCCAAGATAATGAGAACTCCTCAGATATTGTGACGGGTATAATTCAAGTATTTACTCTTGATTGTTATGTTTTGGTGGATCCAAATACCAATGTGTCTAGTAGATTTGATAAAATTCCCGAGTGTCTTCTAAAGCCTTTCAGTATGTCTACTCCTATTGGTGAGTCTATCTTAGCTAAGAGGGTCTGTAGAGATATTGAGGTGTCTATCTTTCACAAGGATACCATAGCTGACTTTGTTGAGTTTGACATGGTTAATTTTGATGTGATTCTTGGCATGGACTATCTATATGCTTTTTATACCTCTGTTGATTGTAAAACTCGAATTGTTAAGTTCAATTTCCTAAATGATCCTTACTTAGAGTGGAAAGGTAGTCTTTTTATGCCTAAGGTTAAGTTTATCTCCTACCTTAGGGCTTGAAAGTTTATCTCTACAAGGTGTATTTATCAAATCGTTAGAGTCAAAGATGATAGTGTTGAGTCCCCTACTCTTGAGTTAGTCCTGATTGTAAATGAGTTTCCTGAAGTATTTCTTGAGGATCTGCCCGAAGTCCCTCCAGATAGAGAGATATACTTTGGGATTGACATCCTTTGTAATACGCAACCTATCTCTATTATTCTATATAGAATGGTTCATACTGAGTTGGAAGAATTGAAAGAACAACTAAAAGATCTCCTAGATAAAGGATTCATTAGGCTGAGGTCTCACCTTAGGGTGCTCCTATCCTATTTGTGTGAAATAAAGATGGGTCATTGAGAAAATGCATTGACTATCGTCAACTGAACAAGGTCACCATAAAGAACAAACATCCCCTTCCCAAGATAGATGATTTATTTCACCAACTTCAGGGTGCCACTTGCTTCTCAAAGATAGACCTCAGATCAAGCTACCACTAGTTCAAAGTGAGAGAATGTGACATCCCAAATATTACTTTCCAAACCCGGTATGGTCACTTCAAGTTTCTTGTTATGTCCTTTGGTCTAACTAACATTCCTGCAACATTTATGGACTTGATGAATAGAGTGTCCAAATAGTATTTGGATATGTTTGTTATTGTATTTATAGATGATATACTGATCTTCCAAGGATTGAGGAGGAGCATGTTAGTCATCTCAAAATTGTTATTCAAGCTCTTATGGAGAAGGAGATATATGTTAAATTTTCCAACTATGAGTTCTGGCTTGTGTCTGTGGCGTTCTTAGGCCATATTATTTCTGGAGATGGTATATGAGTTGATTCTTAAAAGATAGAAGTAGTTAAGAACTGGCCAAGGCCCACATCCCCGACTGACATAAAAAGTTTCTTGGGTTTGGCTGGCTACAACCATAGATTTGTTAAAGGGTTCTCATGCATATCTCCTCCATTGACTAAGCCAACTAAGAACAATACTATGTTTCAATGGCAAGATGTTTGTGAGAGAAGTTTCAAGAGTTGAAAACAAGACTGACTACTTCTCTAGTGCTATCCTTACCCGAGAGAACAAATGGTGTTGTAATTTATTATAATGTGTCTAGAGTTGGATTGGGATGCATGTTGATGCATAAGGGTAAGGTTATTATATATGACTCTATACAACTCAAGATTCATGAGAGATATTACCCAACTCACAATTTTGAGTTGACAACCGTAGTATTCGCTCTCAAGATTTGGCGTAACTATCTTTTTGGCATGCCTGTCGACATGTTCATAGATCACAAGAGCCTACAATATGTGTTTACTTAAAAAGAGCTAAACCTGAGGCAAAAGATATGGCTTGAGTTGCTCAAAGATTATGATATAAGTATTTTCTACCACCCAGGTAAAGATAACATTGTTGTTGATACTCTTAGCATGTTATCTATGGGGAGCCCTACCCATGTGGAAGAGGGAAAGAGAAAATTGGCCAAAGAGGTGCATAGGCTTGCATGTTTGGGAGTTTAACTTATTGACTCAAGTGATGATGATATAATTGTTTGAAATGGGGCTAAGTTATCCCTCGTTGTAGAGGTAAATGAAAAGCAAGATCAAGACCCCATTCTCCTTCAACTGATAGACGAGGTTCATTAGCAGAAGGTAATGGATTTTTTCAAGAGGAAGATGGAGTGTTGAGTTATCAAGGGAGATTGTGTGTCCCAAGTGTTGATGGCATTCGAGAGAGTATCATGGCAGAAACCCATAACTCCAGGTATTCCATCCCTCTAGGTGTAATAAAGATGTACCAAGACTTGAGAGAAGTATATTGGTGGAGTGTAACGAAGAGATATATAACAGAGTTTGTATCCAAGTGCCCGAATTGCCAATAAGTCAAAGATGAGCATCGAAGGCCTTGTGGAGTAGCTCAGAATAATGATATTCTAGAATGGAAATGGGAGATAACAAATATGAACTTTATTACAGGTCTACTACGGTCCCACAAATAGTATGACTCTATTTGGGTGATTGTGGATAGGATAACCAAGTCAGGCTATTTCTTGCCAATTAAGACTACGGATACTATAGAGGATTATGGCACATTGTATCTTCGAGAGATTGTTAGATTGCATGGAGTCCTTTTGTCTATCATCTCAGATAGGGGAACTCAGTTCACTGCTCAGTTTTGGAAGTCATTCCTGAAAGATTTGGGTTTAAGAGTGAACCTTAGAACTACCTTTCATCCGCAGACAGGCGACTAGACAAAATTTAGAGGATATGTGGAGAATCTGTGTCATTAAATTCAAAAGTAATTGGGATAATCATTTACCTCTTATTGAATTTGTGTTACACCCCATACTTTTGTAACTTGGAATGCTTCTTAAGCTTCTTAAGTTTCTGGGAAGGCTCTTACGTTTCTTAGAAGTTGTCATGTGAGTCGGATAATCCACAACGCTATCAAATAATCCTAAGGAAAGGAGAAAGAGATACTCCATAATAGAGAAGAGTGGAAATAGGGTTATAAGAATCTAGAAGAAGTTGGAGGTCAAGTAGTGAGTCGTAGGACTCGACTTACTTGTGAAAGCTATTACATAGGACAATTTACATTCTAAAATACTTGAGTACACGTCGAGCTTACATAGCAAGGATTGCATAGGTTCTTAAAGTGAGATGAGGTTGTGAACCCACGAAAAAAGCGAAAGGAGTCGTAGCACCTACTCGGAAGCAAGTAGGTGATGCACCTACTTGGAAGCAATCAGGTGATGCACTTACTTGGACTAAGTAGGTGACACACCTACTTGAGGTGGGTCCCACGCTATCACGTGATGGCTCGGGTTGGATGCATGGATGAGGTGGTGCCCTAGGGGGATGCCACATGTCACCCCTAGGGGATTCCATGTGTCACACCCAATGGAAGTATATATATACATGTCTTGATAACTAAGGATTCATTTCCTTAGTCTTTTACCTTGGAAAAGTTGGAGAAAAACTAGAGAGACATGGGAGAGTAGCAATGATAGTAGCTAGGCCAAGGTAAGGCCTCCATTTTTGCTCTGTTAATTAATTATTTAAGATATTCTATGATTATATAGCAGTGTTTAATAACGTAAAATCTCATTTTGGGGTAGCAAGGAAGAGATACAAATAGTCCATTAATTTTGAGCATGTTAAGAGAACTTCCGAGATAAGTTTTAGCAAGGTATGTCTTGGTTCTCTTCTACCACGTTTTGGTAAGGTTTTGGACATGATATGAAGGTGTTAATAATCTATATTTATGATTTGGATCATCACCAAATAGATAGCAAACAGCCACGACGTTTCAGCCGCAATTAAGGAACTTCCGAGGAGGGTTTTGACAAGTTTTGGCCAATTTCAAGTAAGGTAAGGTCCTTCCTTTCAATTTGGATTTATGGTGTTTTTATGGAGTGTACTACATGCCTTTTATCTGGATGGAAGTATAAAAATTTCATAAAGATGTTTGACGTTAGAAACAATCTAAATTGAAGTCGTTATAGTTAAGTTGAAGTCGAGTAGTGTGTTATTGTTATGGTGCTGCAGGTTGGGGGTGGTTTAATTGCATGTTGAAGGTCTGGAACATGGGTTAAAATAGGTGTGGGTGCTTCTGTTAGCAGCCACCTAACCCTCCGTTCTGCGTGGTTAGTGATTTTACGTATTAACGATTAAAAACCTTATTTTGGTATCGTGATTTTGGGCGAATTGTTTGGGACTTATTTTGTGTAATATTGAAGTGGTGTAAGTATGTATTGGCTGCTGGATGTTGTGTTAATATGGATTCTAAGTTTTGGTGGTTAATGGAAAGATTGGATAGGGCGAGTTATAGAGGAGATGCTGCCCGAATTCCGTTAACTTCTTAACTAAGTAATAGGCTAGTCGAGACTAGTCGAGAAAGGCGAATAAGGGATTGATTCGTATGAATGCTCGGTTGTGGATTTAGAAGATGGAAAGTTAAAGATTATTTAAAATAGGATTACCTTCGTGTTAAATAGGTTTAGAGGACGACGATACAAGCCAGTTTAAAAGCAATCGATACGAGGTATGTAAAGCTTATTTCTTTATTTCTTTTGGCATATCTTATCTATAAGTGGAATTTAATATGTACTCTGAGGATAATTCCATTCATAAATCTTCGAGAATGATTCATGCCTCTGACCTATTTCTTGATGTTAGAACTCCTACAATAAGTGAGATATTGCCTCTCAAGTCTTCTGTATGAAGGGAAGTAGTAAGTATGTAAGGCCCATCTCTCCCTTGGTTTAGCATGTTTCAAATGTATGTAAAGCCCGTCCCTTTTATTTTTGGTATGTCTTAGATATAGGTTACAAACGATATGTATATAAATCTTGGGGTAACTCTATTCATAAGCTTCGAGCATGACTCATGACTTCTATCCATGTCTGAATGCTAAAATTCTAAAGGGGGTAGAGCCACTACTCTCTAGTTGTTTATATGTTGAATTATAAGTGGAGATATAAACTCTTATTCCTAAGGACCCTATAATAACGAATGTCCTCAGTTCCATAAGCTGTTGGGCACTTCCTTGATACATGTTTCTGGTTCACTTATAGCTGTTAAGACTCTTAAAGGAGTTAAGCTCCTATTCCTCAAGTCTTCTATATGATTGAATAGTGATTGGTACGAAAAAGCTCCTCTGTTTAAAAGGCTCTGAGATAGCCAATACTCGAAGTTCTATAATTTGGTTCATACTATAGTAACGTATGACTATGAAGTTGAGCCTCCAGTTAACATATTCCCTAATGACATCTAGAGGGTACTTGAGATGATTCCTACCCTAGTTTCCAAGTGACGGTTCATTTGACCGTTTCGTTGATCCTTAAATGATGAATTCATTTGCATATGGTTATTCACTACTCCGCTCGCGCATGCTGCTAATACATTATTCACTGCGTCCCATGAAGGGCCGGGCATAATAAATGATGAAATGCTTATTCACCGCGTCCCATGAAGGGCCGGGCATAATAAATAATGAAATGCTTATTTACCGAATCCCATGAAGGGTCGTGCATGATATATGATGAAATGATTATTCACCGCGTCCCATGAAGGGCCGGGCATAATACACGATAAAATGATAGCTTCACCGAGTCCCTCACGGAAGGGCCGGATACAGTATATAGGCATTCATATGAAAACATAGTGATACATTTGTAACCCCGAGTCCCATAGCGGACCGGGTATGGTATATGGAAGATATATATGCCCTCATTTCACACAATGCAGGTATAGTGATTCGTTAACTGTTATATTTATTGCATGCATCCCTATTTCAGTTGAAAGCTCATTTATGCTATGTTATGCTTTATATACTCAGTATATGTATCGTACTGACCCTCCTTTCTTTGAGGGGGTTGCGTTTCATCCCTGTAGGTACAAATGCATGTTTTGGGGATCCGCCAACTTAGGGTTCCACTCAGCAAGTTTGGGAGAAGCTCCATTGAATTAGAGCTAAGCTTTTGGGTACTAGACCTTCTATGTATATATTTGTATATTCAGGGCTACGGCGGGGGGCCTATCCCGCCATATGTTGTTATTAATACTTTTAGAGGTCTGTAGACATGAAAGTTGGCTGTGTTTATACGTGTGCTCATTCTTTTCTGTATGATTTATATTTAGGATATTCCCGTTGTCGTGGCGGCCTTGCCGGCTCGCGTGCATGTATATCATGGGATGACCCCATATGCTATGGTAGCCTCGTTGGCTTATGCGTTATATTGACTAAATAATAGGTGAGATAAGTAATGACCCCTCGGGGGATAGGTTGTGCCAATACGTAACCATGCAATAGGGGTATACACAAGTGTCTATCTTGGACACCCATCGCGGCCCACGGGGTTGGGTTATGACAAAAATGGTATCAGAGTAGTTCGTCCTTGGAATATCTACAAACCGTGTCTAATAGAGTCCTAGTTATCGATGTGTTATGCACCACATCTATAAATAGGAGGCTACAAGACATTTAGGATATTACCTTTCTTTCATATCTAAGATCGTGCGATAGATCCAAGTCATAGGGAATGAAATTCCTCATACTAACTTGTGATTTCAGCAGAAGGACAACATCGTTAGAAGAAAGTAACTGACGATATTGGAGGTTATAGGGCACCAGGTAAGAAAAGGCATGAATGAGATATGTCAGGTGAGGTATGGAAATACGATTGACATGTAAGGTTAAAAGGTGAAAGGAAAGTAGATAGGAAAGTGTAACAAATGCAGTTTGAGTTGGACATATGAGGTAAGTCCATTATTTTCATACAGCTATTGATATTGAAAGACCTGTGTGGCTGTCATATGAATAAATATATGTTGGCCCTATGAGGTATTGTTGGTATTTCCTGAGTGCAGGTTTGAGATAGTAAGGAATATAGAAGAAACTCTCCCGAAATATTTTTTAGAAATAGAAAGAGAATGAGATATAAGGTTGTAATACATCTTGAAAGATCGTATCCACGATAACGATAAGGATGGAAGCTCATGAAGTAGATAGGGGTATTGTGTATATGTACCTCCACCTTGGAAAATAGTGGGATCCCTCGAGGATAGGGAATAGAAATTACAAAATAATTGAGGCATTGCGAAATTATCAAAGGAACAAGTGGTATCCTTTGGAAAAAAAGGGGTGATAACAAAATGTGAAACACGTGTCATCAGAGTATAAGTGCCCCCGAATGGAGAATTGGATACGATTATAAGCACTAGTGACGTACTGATTGGGATGAATGAAATGTGGCTTCGGCTAAACTACTACATTAAGTTGTATGACTTGAGTACCACTATTTGGACTAAATTATGTACTATCTATCGAGAATACTAAGCACCCTATGGTTGTGCTAGGGTTTATTATAGGGGCAACTTAAAGTATGGATGATCTAACAGCAGGTGTAGACATGGTGCAACATGTTAAATATGTTGGAATAGAATCATTTACATATGAATAGTTGAGAATAAATAGAGGATGGCATGGGTATACCCTAAAAGGGGGGAAGTATATAAGAGAAGTACAAGCGTAAGAGAAAATCAACTGACGCTATCATATGTAAATGGGAACGCTTTAACTTCAAATGAGATCCCATAAGGGATCGATGCGATCATACCAGTGCTAATGCACCGGATCCCATCAGAACTTTGAAGTTAAGTGTGCTTGGGTGAGAGTAGTACTAGGATGGGTGACCCCCTGGGAAGTAACAGAAGAAATGAAACACAAGTATCCGTACCTATTCCCTACGTCTATAAGTAATCCTAACTTTTGGAACTCTGATATTTATTGCTCGATGAAAATACATATTATGGAAATGGGATAGAAGAACACTCCATATAGTCGGTATAAGATCTGGAGGAAGGTTTTGGTTCAAATTCGAGGATGAATGTTCTAAGGGGGGAAGGATGTTACACCCCATACTTTTGTACCTTGGAATACTTCTTAAGCTTCTTAAGTTTCTGGGAGGGCTCTTAAGTTTCTTAGAAGTTGTCATGTGAGTCGGATAATCTATAACACTATCAAATAATCCTAAGGAAAGGAAAAGGAGATACTCCATAATAGAGAAGAATGGAAATAGGGTTATAAGAATCCGGAAGAAGTTGGAGGTCAAGTAGTGAGTCGTAGGACTCGACTTACTTATGAAAGTTATTACTGGGGACATTTTAAATACTAAGCTACTTGAGTACACGTCGATCTTGCATAGAAAGGATTGTATAGGTTATTAAAGTAAGACGAGGTTGGGAACCCACGGAAGAAGTGAAAGAAGGCGTAGCACCTACTCGGAAGCAAGTAGGTGATGCACCTACTTGGAAGCAAGCAAGTGATGCACTTACTTAGACCAAGTAGGTGACACACCTACTTGAGGTGGGTCCCACGCTGCCACATGGCGGCTTTGGGTTGGATGCATGGATGAGGTGACATCCTAAGAGGGCTGTCACTTGTCACCCCTAGGGGATTCCATGTTTCACACCCTAAGGAAGAATATATATACATATGTTGATGACTAAGGATTCATTTCCTTAGTCTTTTACTTTGGAAAAGTTGGAGAAAAACTAGAGAGACATGGGAGAGTAGCTATGGCAGTAGCTAGGCCAAGGTAAGGCCTCTATTTTCACTCCGTGAATTAATTATTTAAGATATCCTATGGTTATATAATAGTGTTTAATAATGTAACATTTTATTTTGGGGCAGCAAGGAAGAGATACAAATAGTCCGTTAATTTTCAGCATGTTAAGAGAACTTCCAAGATAAGTTTTAGAAAGGTATGGCTTGGTTTTCTTCTCCCACATTTTGGTAAGGGTTTGGACATTATATGAAGGTATTAATAATGTAAAGTTATAATTTGGATCAGCACCAAACAGATAGCAAACAACCATGATATTTCAGCCGCAATTAAGGAACTTTCGAGGCGGGTATTGGCAAGTTTTGGCCAATTTAGGATAAGGTAAGGTCCTTCCTTTTAATTTGGAGTTTATGGTGTGGTTATGTAGTGTATTAAACGCCTTTTCTGTGGATGGAATTATAAAAATTTCATAGAGGTGTTTGACGTTAGAAACAATCTAAATTGGAGTCGTTATAGTTAAGTTGTAGTCGAGTAGTGTGTTATTGTTATGGTGCTGTAGGTTGGGGGTGGTTTAATTGTGTGTTTCAGGTCTGGAACGTGGGTTAAAATAGGCGTGGGTTCTGCTGGTAGCATCCACCTAACCCTCCGTTCTACATGGTTAGTGATTTTATGGATTAACGATTAAAAACCTTATTTTGGTATCGTAATTTTGGGCAAATTGTTTGGGACTTGTTTTGTGTAATATTGAAGTGGTGTAAGTGTGTATTGCCTTATGGTTGTTGTGTTTAATATGGATGCTAAGTTTTGGAGGTTAATGGGAAGTTCGGATAGGGCGAGTTATAGAGGAGATGCTGCCCGAATTTCGTTAACTTCTGAACAAACTAATAGGCTAGTCGAGACTAGTCGAGAAAGGTGAATAAGGGATTGATTCCTATGGGTTCTTGGTTGTAGATTTATAAGCTGGAAAGTTAAAGATTATTTATATTAGTATTACCTTCGTGTTAAATAGGTTTGAAGGATAACGAGACAAGTCGGGTTAAAAGCAATCCATACGAGGTATGTAAAGCTTTTCGCTTTCTTTCTTTTGGCATGTCTTAGCTATAAGTGGAATGTAATATGTGCTCTGAGGATAATTCCATTCATAAATCTTCGAGAATGATTCATGCCTCTGACCTATTTCCTAATGTTAGAACTCCTACAATAAGTGAGATATTGCCTCTCAAGTCTTCTGTATGAAGAGAAGTAGTAAGTATGTAAGACCTATCTCTCCCTTGGTTTGGCATGTTTCAAATGTATGTAAAGCCCATCCATTTTTTTTGGTATGTCTTAGATATAGGTTACAAACGATATGTATATGAAGCTTGGGGTAACTCTATTCATAAGCTTCGAGCACCACTCATGACTCTTATCCACGTCTGAATGCTAAAACTCTAAAGGCGGTCGAGCCACTGCTCTTGAGTCTTTTATATGTTGAATAGTAAGTGGAGATATAAGCTCTTATTCCTAAGGAACCTACAATAACAAATGTCCTCGGTTCCATAAGCTGTTGAGCACTTCCTTGATACATGTTTCTTGTTCACTTATAACTGTTAAGATTCTTAAAAGAGTTTATCTCCTATTCCTCAAGTCTTCTATACGATTGAATAGTGATTGGTACGAAAAAGCTCCTCTATTTAAAAGGCTCTAAGATAGCCAATACTCAAACTTCTATAAGCTGGTTCATACTATAGTAATGTATGACTATAATGTTGTGGATCCAGTTGACGTAGTCCCTAATGGCATTTAGAGGGTACTGGAGATGATTCCTACCCTAGTTTCCAAGTAACGATTCATTTGAACATTTCGTTGAGCCTTAAATGATGAATTCATTTGTATATGGTTATTTACTACTCCACTCGTGCATGCTACTAATACATTATTCACCGCGTCCAATGAAGGGTCAGACATGATAAATGATGAAATGCTTATTCATCGCATCCCATGAAGGGCCGGGCATGATAAATGATGAAGCATTTATTTATCGCATCCCATGAAGGTCTAGGCATGATATATGATGAAATGATTATTCATCGCATCCCATGAAGGGTCGAGCATGATACACGATGAAATGATAGCTTCACTGAGTCCCTTATTGAAGGGCCGGATACAGTATATAGGCATTCATATGAAAACATAGTGATATATTTATAACCTCGAGTCCCACAGCAGTCCGGGTACGTTATGTGAGGAAGATATACACGCCCTCATTTCACATAGTGCAGGTATAGTGATTCATTAACTGTTACATTTATTGCATGCATCCCTATTTCAGTTGAAAGCTCATTTATGCTATGTTATGCTTTATATACTTAGTACATGTATCGTACTGACCCCTCTTTCTTTGGGGGGCTGCATTTCATGCCTGCAGGTACAGACACATGTTTTGGGTATTTGCCAACTTAGGGTTCCACTCAGCAAGTTTGGGAGAAGCTCCATTGAATCAGAGCTAAGCTTTTGGGTACTAGACCTTCTATGTATATATTTGTATATTCAGGGGTACGGTAGGGGCTCTGTCCCACCATGTGTTGTTATTAATACTCTTAGAGGTCTGTAGAAATGGAAGTGGGTTGTGTTTATGTATGTGCTTATTCGTGTCTGTATGATTTATGTTTAAGACATTTCTATTGTCGTGGCGGCCTTGTCGGCTCGCGTGCATGTATATCATGGGATGACCCCACATATTATGGTAGCCTTATCGGCTTATGCCTTATGTTGCCTAAATAATAGGTAAGATAAGTAATGACCCCTCGGGGAATAGGTTGTGCCAATACGTAACAATGCGACATGGGTATATGCGAGTGTCCAGCTTGGACACCTATCATGGGGTTGGGTCTCCATGATTATGTTTCTTGAGAATTTCTTTCTTAAACTTTATATGTTTTCTTATTATTGAGAAACATTAATGCTTTTTGTTGAACTATTTTCCTTAATAAATGATTGAATTATTTATTTCATAAACCCTAATAGCATGTTGATTGATATTGAATTGTATAAATATCAAACAATTGAGCCTAAAGTCTTGAATTTATGAGTGCTTGATTGTGATTGAGATGTGAGCATGATGATATTGATGATAAACTTGATAGTCCCTTATATTTTCATAATTGAACCCAAGCGAATGGTCTCAACTCAATGTTTTCATAAATGATGGTCTAAAACTTCTTTTAAAATAAATGATTTGGAATGACTAGGAAATTGATTAGTTGAGAGGATTGATTTGATCGAATGGATGACTTGAAAGGAGTCCAAAAGAGACATTGATTTGAATTGATTTGGATTAATTTTATTATAAGCTTTGAGTCTTGGGAGGAGTATTGAACACCGAATTGGGTAAGATTATGTAATAATTTGAACCCAATAACTACATCACCAAACGTAGAAGAGGATTGGACCGTTTGGGTAGATATTTCCTAAATTATTATCCTAACATGATATGACTTGATTGATTTTGGATCCATGATTGGTTGCTTCATTCTTACCCTAGAAAGGTATTGAAAGGACATGGTAACAACATCATCTTGTTGTACTATCACTTGCTCATAAGTAATGGTTGTCGGATAAGAAAAACTCGCATGTATTTCTTGATTGTACTCTGATTGGATTGGATTGTATATGATTTATGTTTGTCTAAATCTTACTCTTGCTTTAGACTTTTTACATCCTGATTGAGTTCCTTACCATTGATTGAATTATTTAAGTTCAGTTTATTCTACCTTGAAACATGTTTTATTATGGTATATTACATACTCGTACATTTTATGTAGTGACTACCTTTTGGGCCTGCATTATTTTATGATGCAGAGACAGGTACTAGAGATCATCAACAGATGCATCGTTGAGGATCTATTCGCATTCAGCTATTTAGTGAGTCCTCCCTCTTTTCTGAGGATACCAAATTTATCTTTCTATCTTTGATTTCGTTTTTCTTCATTTGGTTTGAGGTAGCCATGAACCTATTATTGGCACCATTTAGATAGTTGATAAAGGCTTTATAGACAAGATTATTGATGTTGTCGATTGGTTTTGTTATTGGCTAGCTTCATTCATACTAGTCCTATTGATTTGATTGATTAGAAAGACTTGTTGGCCTTTGGACTTATTTATGAGTAGTATTCTTAATGAGTTGAGTCTTCCATTGATAGAATGTGATTAAATGAATGTATGATTGGACTAAGTAGTTCTCTTAAAGACCAACAATGGTCTTCAAGTGCTGGCCACATCTAGGGTACCCTCTTGGAGTGTAACACTTTAGGACTGACAAAAATTTCTTCTAACTCGTGCGTTCATATATTTTTTGATCAAGCCTACGAAATAACCGTTAGACAGAGAAAAGTCGCCATCACCAAGGTCTTAACGTCTACTTTGCCTTTATCTTGATGCAGACTAATAATGAAGATTTCATAGCTGAAAAGGGTAATGATATTGGGAATCAAGAGATGCTTGCTAGCACTGCATAGGTTCAACAGAGACTATCTCCATAGCCTCAACTCACTTAAGAGGCTGAGTTTAGGGGAGCTATTACGATGTTCACTAGTTGATGGCTTCTTATTCAGGTTGTTAGGGCATCCTAGTCCCTAACTCCAATCCCCAAGAGTCTTTAGTTGTGATTAGGATCAGGGACTTCTTAAGGATGAATCCACTAGTGTGCACCGAGTCCAAGGTAGAGGAGGATCCGCAAAATTTCATTGATGAGATATGGAAAATTTGAAGCGTATTCATGCTACTAAGATTGAGGGAGTTAGATTTGTTTCTTATCAACTCAAGGATACAACTAACATTTGGTATAATCAATGGGAAGATAGTCTTGGTGAGGATGTTGAGTTAGAATTATAGGATGATTTTGAGCAGCCATTATTGGATCACTTTTTCCCCGAGAGCTAAGAAGGTGAAGGTAGAGGAGTTTGTGAATTTGAAGTAGGTAGGGTTGATAGTGAAAGAGTACAATCTCAAATTCATTCAGCTGTATAGGTATACTCCGGAGGTTGTTCTGGATGTAAGGGCAAAGATGAGGAAGTTTTTCTTTGGGCTGGCCAAATATGTGAAGAAGGAGTGCAAAGTTACACTTCTAATTTCTAATATAGATATCTCAAAATTAATGGGGTATGCTAAGAAGTTTGAGGAAGATAAGAAAAACGATTGAGAGGAGCAGCAGAACAAGAGGGCAAAATTGACAGGACTTGAGCTCAATCAATAAAGAAATGGTAATGACAACTAGTTATTCTTTCTATTGAGGTCTTCTAGTCACGTTCCATCATCAACAAGTGTATCTGTCACTCCCCGAGTCTATACCCTAGGCGTGGATGGCACTATGAAACCATTCCTAGTTTCTAAGATAACCCTAGCCTGGCTAACTACTCAGCAGAAGACTCAACTCAATATAAATAAAATCATATGGGTGAGAATTTAAAATACAATAAATAAACTCATGCATCTCTAAATAAATCTCATGGTAGACTCTAAAAGGTTTAACTGACTCAACTCTATCTATGTTTATAAAGCCTATAAAATTTATAAGATAGGTATCGGACTAAGTGGACTATATCGAGAGTCTAATAGGTAAGATTGAATAAGCTAAAAGAGTTTCTCCAAATGCAAGGAGGTTTCACCTAAGGCTGGAAGAAGTACGATCTTCAATGATGTGCTTGTTGAGGATCTCTAGCACCTTTATCTGCATCATAAAATGATACAACATCGAAAGACATCAATACATGGAATGTACAGTATGTAAAATGGCTAAAGTAAACATGCTTATAAAATACTCAACTGAAATAGATACTGAAATAACTCAACTCAAATAAAGTATGCAAAAATGAAAAAAAGCTAATGCTCTACAAAATATAAATAACTGAATGTAACTCAATGTAAAAATAATGTTACTCTTTGATAAATTTCTCTAACTGACAACCATCACTATGAGCCTTATGATAATAAACGAACTGCCCTCATTGCCAAAGTAATTCAATAACTTGCAAGGATAACATATGCAAACTCATCTCAGGGATTCAAATAAAAGTTTGTATTAGGGACTGAGTGAGAAGTCGCCCGAACCAACGACATGATCCTATCCTATGCTGGCAATGTAAATTATGAGGTTTGAGTTATCTAAAATCCTATCCAAATCTATCACGACCCGACCTAAGGCCTAGTCATAACACGACGATTGAAACCCTGAGAGGCTTCAACCAAGCTTCTTGTACATATCATAAGCATATATAAGGTAAAGATAAAACAGAAACTTCATAAGAGAGTCTAAACCATGAATAGAAATTTAAGAACATCACATGACAAAATAAACTCAGAACATTTGTCATCCTAGATGCCTCTACTCATGAATATGGGTGGGGGCAAAGATATGTACCTAGCTCACCATCAATATAAAACGTATAAAAGGTATTTAAAAACAATAACTAACTCAATAACTAGTCTCCGATAAATGAGGACTCACCATAAGCACCACTGGATAGGAAGGCTTAACTAGCCATGTAGATGAGTATGATTTTTGACCTTAATCCCTACATTATGAGACAATGTAGGAAAAAAGTATGTATTAGTACATTGGAATGTACTAAGTATGAGGGCGTTACATACAACATAAATCATGGAATGCAATGGTCAAGTAAATCACATGATAAGATGAGGTAAGTAAAGACATGAGAAAATTATATTGACCAAAGCATTTAAAAGGCATAATTTAAAATCATAGCATACATAAGCATTCATACATATGTGGGATAGGAACCATAACCGACAATAAGACCACGCGAGCTATAATATAGAATCCCGTTGTCTCCCGATACAATGAAGAAAAAGGGGAATCTACTTGCCAATGTAGACTCTACCCTGTTAGGCGGGTCATACATACGCTACATATGGATCCAATAGCTAGGCCATGAAGGAAACCTACAGTGGCACGTAGTTTATGGGACATGAGACTGCTACTAAGGCTTTTGGTAGGGCACCCACTTCAAGTCCACTCGGTGCTAAGTCAAATCCCACATAATACATGTATAACATTGAAATCATAATTACATATATCATAGTCATGATCATAGGTTTGAAATCATAGAGTAGCTTATTTTCATAACATACTTATAATGTGAGAATTGTCCTTTCATCATTACAATCATATTTGAATAATTCATATCATTAGGCCTTAGGTCACCACATATGGCCCTAAGTCACCTTTTAGGCCTTAGGTCACCACATAGGGCCCTAAGTCACCTTACTTTATAACTTGCATGAAATTCATATCTTGAACTTAGAGTAGAACTCAATTGCATAATCAATTGACTTTGAAAATTATATAATTGTATTGAAAACAGTCATGATCATAAACTTTATATCAGACCATACATAGTTCATATAGATAATATCACTTTGAAGTTTAATTCAAAATATTCATAATTTACATCATGAACCCTAGAGATAAAAAATAGGAAAATTCATGGAAAAACTCTTCAATTCAATGCATTAATCATCAATTTATATCAAAATAGGCTCATGATTATACTTTGAATCATTATTCATGCAATAGGAATAGAGATCATAAAACTTATAAAATACCATACTTTAATTTGATAGAAAATCTTGAGAAATTGATTGGGCTTCATGGATGAAAGAATCCATAAATCAATACCCACATACCTTAAGTGAGGACACCAAATAATTTGGAAGAACGTGAGAGTTTTGATGGAGAGATTGAGTGAATTTACTTGAAGTCTTCAATGGAGCCCTTGAGAGTCTTTTGTAGAGAGAGAAATATTTGAGTAGGTGAATTGTAGAAGAATGAATAAAATTAGAGGTTTAGGTCAATTTATAGAGTTGGATTAGGTCCTAAAAACATCTAGGTTCATTAGCTAACAATTTAGAGAAAGGTCTATAGTGCCCTTAATAAAAACTAAATTCGGCCAAAAATACATTGCCAGGTTCGTGACGCAGAGTCAAGCAAGTCTGTGACACAGACTTATAACGTACCTTACTAGTTTGCGCAGTTCCCTGAGAAATCTATTTTTCGATCTATGAGTCCTAAACATCCACCAAAACTATTTTTCTGCAGGTTTTGACCCCCTGATCGATATTCTGAACTTGAATTTTCAAAAAAGATTAAGGATAATGCATTACATTAGCGGCCTAATCCAAGGTATTTTAAGGCACTTATGAGCATTTTGAAGGATATTACAATACCTCCCCTTTTGGAACATTCGTCATGGAATGAGATCCAACTAATAGAGGAAGGACATGGAAAAAGAACTTAGAAACCCAACATGGACACGAGGACACTTTGAAAAATACATAGAACATGTAAACTTCATACTTAACATAAAACATAGTCCTTGAGAAAAATCATTTTCATAAATCATGCATGCATATGAATGACATATGGAACTGAAACATAGGAGTTTAATCGATTTGATCATGAATAACTTAGTACCTTTAGGCTTGAGTGAAAAGAAAGAGATATGGATAGCGTTTCATCATGTCTAATTTTACTTCCCACGTAGCACTCTCTATATGTTGATTCCCCCATAACACTTTGACGGATGCAATGTATTTATTTATTAACCTCTTCACTTTCCGGTCTAAAATATCAATCGGGACATCTTAATAAGTCAAATTCTCTTCAATGCTTACATTCTCCATTGGCACAATAGAATTTGGATCACCCATAAACTTCCTCAACATTGACAGGTGAAATACAGGATGAACCAAATCCAACTCAAGTGCCAAGTCTAACTCATATGCTACTTTTCCAATACGCTTCAATATCCTATAGGGTACTATATATCTAGGGCTCAACTTTCCTTTCTTACCAAACCACATTACCCCTGTCATAGGTGAAATATTCAAATACATCATATCATCTACATCAAATGCCAGCTCTCTCCTTCTAGTGTTCGAATAGGACTTTTGACGACTTTGAGCCATTTTCATTCTTTTTCTTATGAGTCTTACTTTCTCCATTACATCAACTACCAAATTTGGACCAATCAGTGCCATCTCACCTACTTTAAACCACTCCACTGGAGACCTACATCTTCTCCCGTACAAAGCTTCAAAAGGAGCCATTTGAATGCTAGAGTGATAACTATTATTGTAGGCGAACTCAATCAATGGAAAATGTCCATCCCAACTTCCTCTAAGATCAATCACACATGCCCTTAACATATCCTCCAAGGTTTGAATTGTTCTTTCGGCTTGTCCATCGGTTTGAGGATGTAAAGCGGTACGTAGCTTGAGTTTAGTGCCAAGACCTCTCTAAAATGACTTCCAACAATATAAACTAAATTGAGTATGTCTATCCAATATAATCGACAAAGGAACACCATGAAGTTTCACAAGTTCATGAATGTACAATTTAGCATAGTCTTCGACACCATAAGAAGTTTTGACCGGTAGAAAATATGCCGATTTGGTCATTCGGTCCACGATGACCCAAATAGAATCATGTTTTCTTCTAGTATGAGGCAAACCCATGACAAAGTCTATATTCACATCTTCCCACTTCCATGTAGGAATTTCAATTTCTTGAGCTTGACTTCTCGACCTTTGATGTTTAAATTTCACTTGTTGACATTTAGGACACTTATCCACGAACTCCGCTATGTTTTTCTTCATGCTATTCCACCAATACACTTCCCTCAAGTCATGATACATCTTAGTGGATCCCGAATGAATTGAATACTGAGAACTATGGGCCTCATTCAATATCAACTCTCTTAATCCATCAACATTTGGAACACATAGATGACCTTGGTAACGTAGTACCCCATCTTTTCCTAGGGAGAAAGCCTCAACAGATTTTTTTAGCAACTGACTTCTTCAATTCGACCAAAATGAATTATTGTCTTGTTTGGCCTTAACGTCTGCCGCAAGAGATGATTCTGAACCATTATGTATAAGAACCCCTGTATCATTGGAATCAACCAAATGCACACCTAAATGTTCTAATCTATGGACCTCTTTAAATAATTCCCTTTAACCTTTCTCAATATGTGCAACACTACACATAGACAACTGACTAAGAGCATCGGCTATAATATTCGCCTTACCTTACATCGGCTACAATACGCTCATGTCATAGTCTTTTAGGAGTTCAAGCCACCTCCTTTGCCTAAGGTTTAAGTCTCTTTGACTAAACACATATTGCAAGCTTTTGTGGTCAGTAAACACATCAACATGCACCCCATGGAGATAATAAAGCCAAATTTTCAACGCAAACACAACTGCCGTAAGTTCAAGATTATGGGTTGGATAGCTCCTTTCATGCACTTTAAGTTGTTTAGAGGCATAGGCTATAACCTTAACATGTTTCATCAAGACTAAACCCAAAATTATACATGAAGCATCACAATAAACAACAAACTATACGAACCTTCGGGCAATGTCAAAATAGGAGCCGACGTAAGATACACGAAGCATCACAATAAACAACAAACCTATACGAACCTTCAGGCAATGTCAAAATAGGAGCTGACGTAAGACGATCCTTCAATATTTGGAAACTTTTCTCACATTCTTTCAACTATTGGAATATTGCCTTCTTTTATGTCAACTTATTTAAAGGCGAAGCAATATATGAGAACCCTTCGACAAACCTTCTGTAGTATCCGGCTAAGCCCAAAAATCTTCTAATGTCCGAAGGAGATAATGGTCCAGGACAATTTTTAATCACCTCTGTTTTCTTTGGATCTAATTTAATCCCATCACTGGACACCACATGGCCAAGAAATGCAACCCCTCTCAGCCAAAATTCACACTTACTAAATTTAGAAAATAATTACTTTTCTCTCAATGTTTGCAATACAATCCTCAAGTGGCCCATATGATCTTCCTTATTTCGAGAATAAATCAAGATATAATTAATGAAAACCACTACAAATATGTCCAAATATGGATTAAAAATATGATTCATCAAATTCATGAATATAGCAGGAGAATTAGTCAAACCGAATGACATTAATTCAAATTCAAAATGACCATACCTTGTCGAAAAAGCCATTTTAGGAATATCACATTCCCTTACCCTGAATTGATGATAACCGGAATAGAGGTCAATCTTAGAAAAATAACTTGCTCCTTACAATTGATCAAACAAGTCATCTATCCTTAGAATTGGATATTTGTTCTTTATGGTAACCTTATTCAATTGCCAGTAGTCTATACACATTCGTAGTGACCCATCTTTGTTCCTAACAAATAACATGGGAGCACTCCATGGTGAAATACTTGGTCTTATAAAACCCTTATCCAACATTATTCTTTCAACTCCTTATGTTCCACTAGAGCCATACGGTAAGTAGAAATAGAAATAGGTTGGGTATCGGAAAGGAGATCTATTCCAAAACCTACAGTGGCACGTAGTTTATGGGACATGAGGCTGCTACTAAGGCTTTTGGTAGGCCCCCCACTTCAAGTCCACTCGGTGCTAAGTCAAATCCCATATAATACATGCATAACATTGAAATCATAATTACATATATCATAGTCATGATCATAGGTTTGAAATCATAAAGTAGCTTATTTTCATAACATACTTATAATGTGAGAATTGTCCTTTCATCATTACACTCATATTTGAATAATTCATATCGTTAGGCCTTAGGTCACCAAATATGTCCCTATGTTACCTTTTAGGCCTTAGGTCACCACATAGGGCCCTAACTCACCTTACTTTATAACTTGTATGAAATTCATATCTTGAACTTAGAGTAGAACTCAATTGCATAATTAATTGACTTTGAAAATCATATAATTGTATTGAAAACATGCATGATCATAAACTTTATATCAGCCCATATATAGTTTATATAGATAATATCAATTTGAAGTATAGTTCAAAATAATCATAATTTACATCATGAACCCTAGAGATCAAAAATAGGAGAATTCATGGGAAAACTCTTCAATTCAATGCAATAATCATCAATTTATACCAAAATAGGCTCATGATCATACTTTGAATTATAATTCATGCAATAGGAATAGAGATCATAAAACCTATAAAATACCATATTTTAATTTGATAGAATATCTTGAGGAATTGATTGGGCTTCATGGATAAAAGAATCCATGAATCAATACCCACATACTTTAAGTGAGGACACCAAATAATTTGAAAGAACTTTAGAGTTTTGATGGATAGCATGAGTGAATTTACTTGAAGTCTTCAATGGAGCCCTTTAGAGTCTTTTGTAGAGAGAGAAATATTTAAGTAGGTGAATTATAGAAGAATGAATAGAATTAGAGGTTTAAGTCAATTTATAGAGTTGAATTAGGTCCTAAAACATTTAGGTTCATTAGCTAACAATTTAGGAAAAGGTCTAAAGTACCCTTATTAAAAACTAAATTTGACAAAAAAATACATTGCCAGGTTCGCGATGTTGAGGCAAGCAAGTCCGCGATGCAGACTTATCGCGCACCTTTCTGATTTGCGCAGTTCCTTGAGAAATCTATCTTTCGATCTACGGGTCTTAAAAATCCACCGAAACTATTTTCCTGCATGTTTTGACCCTATGATTGATATTTCGAACTCATATTTTCCAAAAAAGATTAAGAAAAATGCATTGCATAAGAGGCCTAATCCTAAGGCATTTTTAAGACGCTGATGACCATTTTGAGGGATATTACGAAATTAGTACTCAATACTACTTCCAATATATATTATTATGATCATACTCAGGTGAGTAAAAATACTCATAATTTAAGACATTTAGTCTCATTGGACTTTACTTTTATAAGCTCAAACTCTTCTCATCTCTTTAGGCATTTTCTTTTATACAAACTACCTTTATGTAAGACTCCGTAAGTCAAAAAGTTGGAGCAAAGGAGAAAATTCTCAAAAATTCTAAATGATTCATGTTTACAAGTCCTTTTACAACTCATAGATATTTCTATGACTCGTAGGAGTGAGTCATAGAGTGAGTCCCAAGGGTTTGTTCAGAACCAACCTCAGGTGACACCCTACGACTCAACAGGATGAGTCACAGGCATGTCTATAGATCATAATAACAAGTCGTAACCCAACATCAGAGGCCATGTTTCAAAGGTCCTTCAAAGTCACTTATACAAATTGATAGGATGACTCGTAGGAATCATAACAAGTCATAGAAATTACTCATAACCAAAGTATGGGGCTCTCAAATCAGCAGGATTCAAGACCTGTTGGACGAGTCCATGTTATGACACATAGACACGAACCGTTTGCAAACTTTCGAGACTTTAAAAAGATTTTTTCTCAGACTTGCAAGACGAGTCATCATGATGACTCATCCTCTCTTGTACGACTTGAAGAGTTGATCTGTAGGGTCAAAAGTTCAAATTTAAATAGGGCAATTGTGTCTTTTCCCATATTTGGTTCAATGAACCTAGACACAATTTTGGCCACGTTTAACTATACAACTACCCAATTATTTCAAAATTCCCTCATTCTAAATCATTCTTCTAAAACTTCACTAAGGCAAGAACTCCAAATTTCTCTCAAGATTTGTTCTTCAAGATACAAGCTAGGGTTCCAAATTTCTTCAAGATTTCTTCTTAAATTCTTAGTGAATTAAATAAAGGGTATGTGGGAATTGATCCAAGGGTTCTTTTAACCCATGGAGTCTCAATGTTTTCTCAAGTTTTTAGTCAATTTCAATTGATTATGAATCCTAGTTTTGATGAATTGCATTAGGCTGATTTAGTTCGATTTTTAGATGTTATCAAGGATCATTATATGCATGTTTCCATATGAATTACATGATTCTAAGTTGAAACATTAATGCCCATTCATTACGCTACTTTCAAGTTATGTTTATGAAATTAAAGATAATTTTATGAGTTGATCATAAGTTTAATGATATTCAGTAAAAGTTTCTATGATTTAAAGTTGATATTATGAGTTTATGATGAAAGTTATGATGATGATCAAAGTTAAAATCAAAGAAGTTATAATGATGTGGTAAGTCAATTTCTCACACAATTATGTTAAAAATGGTGATAAGTACAATTCTCACAGAAGTTAGGGATTCTTATTAATCACTAAATTAATGAGCTTCTCCTAATATTTTATAAAGATGGATTGATAGGAAGTTACTATATTTCCCTATTATATCATGATTATGTTTTATGAGTATTCTATTGAGATAATGACTAAGCACCAAGAAAACTTCTAGGTGGGGTTCGGTCCGATAATGCAGTTAGTTACCTAAGAGAATCCTAGTAGCAACCTAAAGTACCAAACTACGTTGCCCATGTAGGTTACCTTCACGGGATAGCTAGTTGATCCACATATAGCACAGTTAAGTTGAGTTGAGATTAGTACCATGATAGAGTATACCCTGACAAGATAGCCTCCCCCTTCTTGATGAGGGTTCTATCAAATTTCATATAATAGCCCACATGGTTTTAGATGTCGGTTAAAGGTCTTATCCCACAGAAGTTAAATTTAAAGTTGTGAGTTCATGATGAAGTTTTATTATATGCATTGACCATGCGTTTTATATGTTTTCAAATATTTTAAGCCTTACTCATGTTCATTATGATTGGTCATGCATCTTATGACTATTATTTACGTTCCTTTACTTATTCATGCATACCTTACATACTTAATACATCCAACATACTAATGAATATTTTGTCTACATTATCTCATAATGTAGGGAAAGATGATACTCACGACCATTCTATTTGTGGCTTGAGTTGTTCTAGATTCCTAAGGAGTTGGTGATTCCTTATTCTATCGAGGACATGAATTTTAATCTTATTGTTTACTTGAGTTTCTTCTTATTGTTTAGGTGAGTTAGAAGCTTGTCCTAAACCCCCATCAATGACCTCTTTCTGGATTAGTTTATGAGATATGAGAGAGGCCATAATACTTTAATATCTTATGGTTTGCAAATAAGATCATACTAGACTAGTGGTATGTTTTGATACTATTATGATGTAGTCCATTCGGACATTAGTAGATTGATTATAAACCTTAGTCCTATCCTCTTTGAGTTGATAACTTCCACTTATTTTAATATGATTCTTTACCTTATGAATGTAATATATCCTAAGATGGCTCGGTTAGGGTCCCTCGCATCTAGATCACTGTGTTGCGGCTTGGCCTTAGTTCAGATCGTGAAAAACTTGGTATCATTAGATAAGGTTTAGAAGTGTACTAGGGAGTCTAACATGCCATGTTGAATAGAGTCTTATTCATTAGTGTAAAGCACTCCACATTTATGAATAGGAGGCTACGAAACATCTTAACAAAAGTCTTACATTTTTCATTTTCTATGTGATGCGGTAGAGTCGTTAAGTCTTTTCCTCTAACACTTATTCTTTGCTATTTTCAGAATATGCTTCCACGAAGATACCCTTCTAGAAGGAATGCGGTTGAGGAGGAGCCATAAGCTCCGAATGAGCCTTTGAATGATCAAGTTTCCAATGTCGAGTTCTGAGCGACTTTTCAAGTACTTTATCAAGCTATTACGTCTCAAGTTAACAATGAAATAGTTGCTCCCGTGAACCCAAATTTTGGTACGGCGGCCATAAGAGTTCGTTATTTCTTTAGAATGAATCCTCTGAATTTTTGGGTTCTAAAGTTGATGAATATCCATAAGAGTTTGTTGATAGTATCCATAAGATTGTTGAGATAATGGAGATTAGCCCAGGTGAGAGGGCAGAGTTAGCCACATACCAATTAAAGGGTGTTGCTCATATTTGGTATGACCAATGGAAAAGTTAGAGGCCTAGGAAAGCCAATCCTATGACTTGGGATGAGTTCAAAGGGGTGTTTCTTGATCGCTTGTTCCATTAAAGTTAAGGGAGGACAAAGTGCAAGAGTTCATCAACTTTAAACAAGGTGGTATGAGTGTAAGGGACTATGCCCTCAAGTTTACTCAATTGTCAAAATATGCTCCATTTATGGTTGCCGACTCAATAGCTCGTATGAGAAAGTTTGTATCAGGTGTGTTGGATATGGTCTCAAAGAAGTGCAAAATGGCTATGTTAATTCTGGAGATAGACATATCTAGACTCATGACCTTGGCGGAGAAAATAGAGAGTGAGAAGCTAAAGGAGAAGAGTAGGAAGTCTAAGAGGCCAAGGACCGATGGTGGTGATTTCGCACATGGTAAGTCCAGAGTTGGTGGACGTCCTCATTTTCACCAAAAGTACTCCAGCTAAGGGTCTTCTAATGCCACTAATCCAAGGTTCAATAAGGATATGGTGCCTACTCCTAAGACTCAAGAAGGTTCTCTTATTGGCCAAGTTACTCCCACATGCAAGAAGTGTGGTAAGAACCACAAGGGTGAGTATTTAGCGACTTTTAATATGTGCTACGGATGTGGTAAGCCGGGTCATCATGCTAAGGAATGCAGGGTCAAAGATGGTCTTTCTCAAGGCCAAGTTTCTCAATTATAACAAAAGGTTGGTCAATGAAATAATAGGTTTTATGCTCTCCATGGTAGGCAAGATGTGGAGGAGACTTCCAATATTGTTACCGGTATATTATGGGTCTTTCACTATGATATTTATGCCTTACTTGATCCGGGTGCAAATTTGTCTTTTGTTTCCCCTTCTGTGGCCATGCAATTTGATGTTAGAGCCTATATCCATTTATACTTATGTAGATGACTCAGTTGTGACTAAAAGAGTCTATAGAAGTTATCCGGTTTCAATCTTTCATAAAGTTACTCTATGTTATCTAGTTGACCTTGAGATGACTGATTTTGATGTTATCCTTGGTATGGATTAGTTAAATACATGTTATGCCTCTATTTATTATAGAATCTAAGTGGTTAAGTTCCTATTCTCAGATAAGCTAATCTTAGAATGGAAGGGTAGTAATTTTATGTTCAAAGGTCAATTCATTTTGTGCCTTAAAGCTCAGAAAATAAATTCTAAGTGTTGTATATACCATCTTGTGAGGGTTAGGAATGAAAATTCCAAATCCCCTATTCTAGAGGTGGTCCTTATTGTGAATGAGTTTTTGAATATATTTCTCGATGATTTACCTGGTGCTCCTCTCAAAAGGGAAATTGAATTTGTCGTAGATATTCTTCCGGTTACTCAGCCTATTTCCATTCTTCCTTACCGAATGGCCCTAATGAAATTAAAGGAGTTGAAGGATCAATTGAAAGACTTGTTAGACAAGGGTTTTATTAGACCAAGTATATTCCCATAAGGTTCTCCTATTTTGTTTGTGAGAAAGAAGGATGGTTTACTACGTGTATGCATTGACAACCGATAATTGAACAAAGCAACCATCAAGAATAAATATCCAATTTGGAGGATAGATGACTTATTTGATCAATTGCATGGCGCAAGCTACTTTTCTAAGATTGATATTCATTCCAGTTATTACCAATTGAGGGTGAGGGAGTGTGACATTCCCAAAATGGCATTTCAGACAAGGTATGACCATTATGAGTTCCTAGTTATGTTGTTTGGTTTGACCAATGCCCAACGACTTTCATAGACTTAATGAATAGGGTGTTCAAGTAATATTTAGACATGTTTGTGATTGTATTCTTTGATCACAACTCTTGGAATGAGGAGGAGCATGCAAATCATTAGAGGATTGTCTTGCAAACTCTAAAGGACAAACAATTATTTATCAAGTTCAGTAAATGTGAGTTTTGGTTAAGGGAGGTGGCTTTTCTTGTCCACATTGTGTCTGGTGAAGGGATTATGGTTTATCCTAAGAAAACCCAGGTAGTTAAGAATTGGCCTAGACCATTATCTCCTTCAGATATTAACAGTTTCTTAGGCCTAGCCAAACACTATATGAGATTTGTGGAAGGATTTTCATCGATCTCATCACCTTTGACCAAGTTGACTCAAAAGGAGGTGAAGTTTCAATGGACAGAATCTTGTAAAAAGAGTTTTTAAGAGTTGAAAGATTGTCTCACTACTACTCCTATCTTTTCCTTGCGAAAATGGTCTTGGTTGTGTTTTGATACAACATGACAAGGTGATACCCTACGCTTCTAGAAAACTTAAGGTGCATGAATAAAATTATCCAACCCATGATCTTGAATTAGCAACGATTGTGTGTCCACATGGATGTATTCACCGATCATAAGAGTTTACAATATATGTTTAAGCAAAAAATTTCAACCTTCGATAATGGATATGGCTTACATTATTGAAGGACAATGACATAAATGTGTTGTATCATCCGAGAAAAGCTAATATGATTGTTGAGGCACTAAGTAGATTGTCTATGGATAGTGTTACATATGTTGAGGAAGGTAACAAGGAATTAGTCAAGGATGTTCATAGATTGGCATGTTTAGGTATGCGTTTGGTAAATTCTAATGATTGAGGTATTTTTGTGCATAATGGTTTGGAATCCTCTCTTATAGTGGATATTAAGGCTGAGCAAGACCAAGATCCAATGTTAGTTGAGTTGAAGATGTCGATTGCCAAAAAATCCATTGTGGCTTTATCCCAAGAGGGATATGGTGTGCTTCGTTAGCAAGATTGGTTGTGTGTACCTAATATTTATGGGTTGAAAGAGTTGATATTGAATGAGGTCCATAGTTTCTAATATTTAATTCATCCGGTTTCCACCAATATATATCTTGACTTGAGGGAAGTATTTGGTGGAATGGCATGAAGAAAGACATAGCGAAGTTTGTAGCTAAGTGTCCAAATTATCAACAAGTTAAAGTTGAGCATCAAAGACTGAGAGGTTTAACCCAAGATATTGAAATTCCTACTTGGAAGTGGAAGGATGTGAATATGGACTTTGGAACAGGTTTTCCTCGTACCAAGATATAACATGATTCCATTTAGGTTGTTGTAGATCGGATGACTAAGTTGGCTCATTTTCTATCGGTTAAGACTTTTTATGGTTCCGATGAATATGCTAAGTCGTATGTTCATGAATTGTAAGACTTCATGGTGTACCCTTGTCCATTATATCGAATTGAGGTACATAATTCACTTCACACATTTTGAGGTCATTCCAGAAGGGTCTTGGTATAAAGATTAAGTTAAGTACCACTTTCTATCCTCAAACCAATAGTAAGGCCGAAAGAATGATCCAAACTTTAGAGGATATGTTGAGGGCGTGTGTTATTGATTTTAAAGGAAGTTGGTATGAACATTTTCCATTGATTGAGTTTGCCTATAATAATAGCTATCAATCTAGCATCCAAATGGATCCTTTCGAAGCATTGAATGGGAGAAGATATAGATGCCCGGTGGGATAGTTTGAAATAGGTGAGATGACCTTGATTGGTCCATATTTAATTATAGATGCTATGGATAAGGTAAGACTCATAAGGGAGATGTTGAAGATGACTCAAATTTGTCAAAAGTCCTATTCTGATGTTAGGAAAAGAGACTTGGAATTTGAGGTGGATGATTAGGTTTATTTGAAGATTTCACCCATGAAGGGTGTAATGCATCTTGGTAAGAAAGAAAAATTGAGTCCTAGGTACGTTGGACCTTATTATATATTGAGACATGTTGGCAAGGTAGATTATGAGTTAGATTTGCCACTTGAGTTACCTATGGTTCACCCGATGTTTCATATATCTATGTTTAGAAAGTTCATGGGTGATCCAACGTCCATTGTTCCATTGGAAGATGTAAGTACTGAAGAGAATTTGACTTATGAACAAGTTTTAGTGGGAATCTTAGATCGGCAAGTTAAGAAGTTATGGAACAAAGAAGTTGCATCTGTCAAAGTGTTATGGAGGAATCAACAAGTATAAAGTGCTACTTGGGAAGCGGAGGTGGATATGATGAAACGATACCCATACCTCTTTCTCTCTAGTGAAGCCTAAAGTGGTAAGTTGTTCTTATTCAATGTTAATTGAACTCTTACGTATTCAGTTCCTCCTATGTCATTGCATGAATGTTATTGAAAGTTGATTGTAAAGTCATGATTTTATGTTAAACTAAAGTTTTCATGTTCCATGCATTTTAAGGGGTCACTGTGTTCATGTTGGGTTGCTAGTCATCTTTTTGTGTCCTTCCTATAATAAGTTAATCTCATTTGAGGACGAATGTTACCAAGGGGGAGATATTGTAAAACCCCAAAAGTCAGAAAATTGGTGCCAAGGAGAAAATTCTCAAAATTTCTAAATGACTCATGTTTACAAGTCCTTTTATGGCTCATAGGAACTTCTACGACTCGTAGGAGTGAGTCCCAAGGGTTAGTTCAGAACCAACCTCAGGTGATACCCTACGAGTCAACAGGATGAGTCATAGGCATGTTTATGGATCATAATAACAATTCGTAATCAAACATCAGAGGACATGTTTCAGAGGACCCTCAAATTCAAGTCTACGACTTGACAGGAGAACTCACAGGAATTCTTATGAGTCAAAGAAATAACTCGTAACAAAAGTTCTGAGGCTCTCAAATCTGCATGATTCAAGATGAGTCCATATTACGACTCGTAGACAAGTTATGGGTCATACACACAACCCATTTTCAAACTTCAAAGACTTCAAAAATAGACTTTTTCTCAGTTATCATGACGACTCGTCCTCTCTTCTATGACTCGTAGAGTCAATCCGTCAGGTCGAAAGTTTGGATTTAATAAAGGGAAATTGTATCTTTTCCTAAGTTTGGTTCAATGAACCTAGACATAATTATGGCAATTTTGAACCCTATAACTACCCAATTCTTTCAAAATTCCCTCATTCTAAATCATTCTTCTAAAACTTCACTAAGGCAAGAACTCCAAATTTCCCTGAAGGTTTCTTCTTCAAGATACAAACTAGGGTTCTAAATTTTATCGAGGTTTCTTATTCAATTCTTAGTCAATTCAATCAAGTTATGTGAGGATTGATCTAAGGGTTTCTTTCACCCATGGAGTCCCAATGTCTTCTCATGTTTTCATTCAATTTCAATTGATTATGAACCCTAGTTTTGATGAATTACATTGGGTTGATTTAATTCCATTTTTAGATGTTATCAAGGATCATTATATGCATGTTTCCATATGAATTTCAAGATTTTAAGTTGAAACATGAATGCCCATGCATAAATCTACTTTCAAGTTATGATTATGAAATTAAAGATGATTGTATGAGTTGATCATGAGTTTAATGATTTTCAGTGAAAGTTTTTATGATTTAAAGTTGATATTACAAGTTTATGATAAAAGTTATGATGATGATCAAAGTTTAGATTTAAAAAGTTATTATGGTGTGATAATTTCAATTCTCACACAATCATGTCAAAGATGGTGATAAGTACAATTCTCATCGAAGTTATAGATTCTTATAAATCACTAAGTTAAGGAGTTATTCTTAATGATTTATAAAAATAGATTGATAGGTAGTTACTATCTTTCTCTATTATTTCATGATCATGTTTTATGATTTTTCTGTTGGGATATTAACTAAGTACCGAGAGAGATTCTAGGTGGAGTTCATCCAGTAACACAGTTATTTACCTAAGGAAATCCTAGTAGCAACCTAAAGTCCCAAACTATATTGTCCGCGTAGGTTTCCTTCATGGCCTCGCTAGTGGATCCATATATACCACTGTTGAGTTGAGTTGTGATGAGTACCATGATGTAGTATACCCTGGCAAGATAGCCTCTCCCTTCTCAATCAGAGTTTCATCGAATTTCATGTAATAGCTCACATGGTTTTAGATATCGGTTAAAGGTCTTATCCCACACAAGTTAAATGTAAAGTTTTGAGTTCATGATGAAGTTTTATGATATGCATTGACTGTGAGTTTCATATGTTTTTAGATATTTTAAGCCTTACTCATGTTCATTATGATTGGTCATTCATATTATGTCATATTGTTTACGTTCCTTTACTTGTTCATACATACCTCACATACTTAGTACATTCACACGTTCTAACGTATATTTTGCCTACATTATCTCATAATGTGGGGACGGACGACACTCAGGACCATGTTAATCATTGCTCTAGATTCTCAAGGAGTTTGTGTGTCCTTATTCTATCGAAGACATGACTTTTATTATTATTGTTTAATTGAATTTTTTCTTATCCCTTAGTCCAATCCCCTTTGAGTTAATTACTTCCACTTATTTTAATATTATTCTTTACCTTATGAATGCAATATATGCTAAGATGGCTTGGTTGGGGTCCCTCACATCCCAATCGTAGTGTTGCATCTTGGCCCTAGTTTGGGCCGTGAAACTTTAAGACTAGTCATATCTCATCAAACTCTTTCTTAAAAATATCATTTATTCTTAATACTCTACTTATTTAGACTTGGTGAAAAACATTCATAAGACCAGTGATATATATATATATATATATATATATATATATATATATAGCTTCATGAACTCAAGTACTATAATGTACTCCAACTCTTTACTCAATCAATACATGAAAATATATCATTCTTTAACTCAAAATAATGCATGATATGACGCAATTTTAATTACTCAAATAGGTTTCATAGAAATATAAGCATGAATAATAAAATCAAGAACTGGAATTATGGAGATAATCATAATAGGAATGAATTTATGAAGAACTCGACGATAGCATCATAACAAGCTCGAAAAATCAATACAATATGATTAAAACTCAAGTTCAAACTCATACTAAGAAAAATTAAGATGTAGGGCGTGCGGATGAACTCAGTCCAATGCTATAATTAGCCTTACATCTCTGGAAGAACATTGTTCTTGGAAAACCTTGAAAAAATTGATTAATGTGCTTGAACCGTAGATTTTTCTCCTTTCTAATCATCACTCTAAATCTTGTAAATGTTAATGAAGGATAAACACATATAGGATACTAATATGAGACTTATTTTAATCCTAAAATGATACGGTTTTGGTTTGGGAAATGTAATAGCTCAAAAGTTGGAAAGTCAGAAAAGGGAATGTAAGGATGAAATCTCAGAAAAAATTTGCACCATTTGAGGTTCACAAGTCCAATCACGGTCCTTATTCAGCATCACTGCCTATGAAAAGGAGCAGTGGAAGTGATAAGGAATGAGGGTGAGATCAGGAGAGGACCGTGACCAGGTTCACAACCTGTAGTCATGGTCACGAACTGTCAAGTGGTCCATGGAAGCCAACCCTCAAAACCATAAAGTGGGTTAGCTGCACAAGAGCCACTACGGCCTGTTGAGACCAACATGACCCATGTTCCCATTTTGAGAAGATTCCTTGTCAAAGCTCAATCAAGGCAATCTTCACAGACCACCCTATGGCCCATGGATCTTTTCACGGATTGTGCAGATGGTCCATCCAGGGGTCCGATCAATTTTATCATAGGGGTGTTAAGGTCAATTCTTTAGTATGGGAATATATGTGGAGATGTTTTAAGGTCACAAGAATTTTGTAGCACAAAGTTGAGTTGAAAAAAAAAATATCTAGAAATTCTCTCAAAACTAATATAGGGTACCTCTTTTTCATCAAGAACTCTAAAGCTTTCAAGTCAAAAATTTCAAGAAGCAAGAAAAGTCTTCTATCAAAGGTTTTTCCAAGGTCTTCTTCCCAAATCAAGCTAGAGTCTCAAGAACGCAAGTATCCTTTTCAATTTCAAGGCTAGAATTTATTAAGGTATGTGGGAATTCATCCATGTTCCCTTTCACCCATGGAGTCCCAAGTATCTTTTCAAATTCTCTTATGAATTCTTCTTCTAAAATCCTCAGTTTTATGAGATTTAATCGGGTCTTCTTAGTTAGGGTTTATCTTACGTTTAATAATGAAATTATGAAAAATTCATATCATATTGCATGATTTTAAGTTGAATTCAATGACCCATAATATATGCTATTTTCAAAGTATCTTTTCAATGAATTATGATCATGAATTTCAAAGTATTTTAGTGAATGTTTTATGAATGTTTATCAACGCTTAAGAATGACTCATGAAAGTTAAGAATGATGTTTTCAATGATGTTTCAAGAAAGTGAAAAAGAATTATGAAAGGTTTTTTCATGATATGAAAAACAATATAATTTAGATGTCGTTAGCAGAGGCGAGAGTCTATATGAATTTAGTATTACTAGATTCTTACCATCCTCAAAGCTTATGATATATTATGTATGATATTTTGTTGAGACTTGACTTAGCACTAAGTGTACCTTGGGATAAGAGGCTCACCTGTTAGTAGATACATGAGACAGTTAGCAGAAATCCCATTTTTCCATAACTATGTTCCACCGAAGGAAGAAGGATCACCCGTTAGTATAGGCTTGATTCCTTAGAAAGGGTCACCCCTTAGTTGAACCACGATTCCTTAGTAGCTTAGTGGATCAACTTAGGTATAGAAGAATTTACCTTGAAAAGTAGCTTCTCACTTTTGATGTAGGAGTTACATCGAAATTTTATGTTATAACTCACATGGTCTCATATGTCGGTTAACGATATCTCTCCCAAAAGGTTAACTGAAAGGTATAAAGTTCTCATGATGATGATGGATTTGATGCATTGATCAATGATTGTGTTGTTTTAATATTTTTATAGTTTTACTCATGTTTTAAGATATTGGTGTTGCATCTTATGATTAATAATTATTATGTCCTATATAATTTTTTTATGCATACTTCTCACATACTTAGTACATTCTATGCACTAACGCATAATTTTCTCCTATATTGTATTATAATGTAGGGTTCGACGATCATACTCATCCTCTCTTTCCTAGCTAGAGATTAGTACAATTGTTCTTGTGGTGAGTCCTCATGCTCGGAGGACAAGAAACTTTATTTTCATTGCGTCATTGACTTTTTCATTTCTCTTATGTTTTCATTGATGAGCTAGGATCTTGTCTTATGCCTCTATCAAGTTAGTAGAGGGATGTTAGATATTAATGTAGTCTATGTTGTTACACCATTTGATGTTGTTTCTTTTTTATTAAGATATTCCTATTGAGACTTTACTTCTTTTTTGATGATTAGCTTAATTGCTTTAAATACCTTTTGAATGCTTATGCATTCTATTCAAAAAGGCTTGGTTAGAGTCCTTCAGGATTCTGATTGCCATTTCATGCCTTGGTCCTAGCTTGGGTCGTGACAAACTTAATATCAGAGCACAATGTTTAAGTGTCCAAGGGAGTCTAACATTCCATGTAAATAAGAGTCTTGTTCATTGGTGTGAAGCACGCCACATCTATAGATAGGAGGCTATGAGGCATTTTAGATAAAAACATCACTTCTTTCATGACCTTATTGTTCTATAAAGTTGAACTCTAAGGCTTTCTTCTTTAATGTTGTTTCTTTGTAATTACAAAATCATCCCTCCACAAAGAGTTCCCATGAGAAGGAATATTAGAGAAGAGCAACAAGATCCGAATGGCCCAATGGTTGAGCAAGTTACCTATACGGAATTTTGGGCGAATTTAAAGTGCTTGCCTAAGCTATGGAAGCATAGGAAAACCAACAAATTGTTGCTCCTGGGAACCCAAACATGGGTACAGCAACATCAATAGTTTGTGACATCACTAGAATGAATCCCCTAGATTTTCATGGGTCCAAGTTGGATGTGGACCCTCAAGAGTTCTTTGAAGGAGTTCAAAAGATTGTTGATATTATGGGGTGCTATCAGCGGAGAAGGCATATTTGGCCACTTACCAATTGAAATGAGTCGCTCAAATATGGTTTAGTCAATAGAAGATTAACGGAGGTAGGGATGTGGGTCCCATTGATTGAGAGGAGTTCAAGGGTAGTTTTCTAGATAATTTATTTCCTTTGGAGTTGAGGGAAGCTAAGATTCAAGAATTCATTAACTTAAAGTAAGGTCGAGTGAGAGGGAATATGCATTTAAGTTCACATAATTGTCAAAGTATGCTCTGTTCATGGTTTTCGACCCTAGAGCTCATATGAATAAGTTCGTATCGAGAGATTATGAGTTGGTACGTATGTCCCCAAAAGTCAAAAAGTTGAAACTAAGGAGAAAACTCTCAAAATATTAAACTTACCTATGTGAATGTGTCACTCTATGACTCGTATAGCTTTCTACAACTCATAAAGTTGAGTCGTAGAGTGATCCCTCAAGAAAAAATAGATATTGCCCTCAAGAGAGGTTCTATAACTCAACAGGACGAGTCGTCATCCTGTTGATAGGTCGTAGAAACCCCTCGTCAACAACAGTTTAAAGGCCATGTTCAATATTTCTCAAGGCCAATGTAACAACTTAATAGGATGGGTCATAGAAGACCTTATGGGTTGTAAGAACCACATGTTACAAAACTTCAGAGACTCTCTAATTTGAAGGTTTTTGGGACCTATAGGACAATCCCAAAGAACAACTCATTTCTTTTACGATGGGTCATAAGGAGAGTCGTTCAAAAACTTTAGAGACTCTATTTTTGGTACTTTTCTCAGACTTGCAAGATGAGTCATTTAGACGACTCGTCATCTCTTCGATAACCCATAGGAGTTGGTTTGTATGTTCAAAAATTAGAATTTAATAGGGGGTAATTGTATCTTTTCTAAAGTTCAATTCAATAAACCTAGACACTTTTATGGACAAGTTCAAAGTCTATAAATATTCAATTCTTTAAATTCCCCTCATATTCAATTCATTCTCCCTAAATAATTTGACTAAGGCAAGAAAAAAGTCTCTCAAGGGTTTTATCCAAATTAAAGCCAGGGTTTTCAGCTTTCTTGAAGGTTGTTCTTCAATTCTTAGTGAATTCAAGCAAGGTATGTGGGGATTGATTCATGGGTCCTTTCCATCCATAAAGTCCTAAAGTTTCGCAATGTTTTCATTCAATTTGTAATTCATTATGAACCCTAGTTTTGATGATTTGCATTGGGCTAATTTAATTTTGTTATTTAGATGTTATCAATGATTATTATATGCATGTTCTCATATGAATTGAATGATTTTTAGTTGAGTTATAGATGCCCATGCATAAAGCTATTTTCAAGCTATGATTATCAGTTAAAGATGAGTTTATGAGTTGATCATGAGTTAAATGATTTACAATGAAAGTTTCCAAGGATATAAAGTTCAAAATATGATTTTAAAGTTGAATTATGATGATGATCAAATTTAAGATCAAAGATGTTATTATAGTGATTTGATGCAATTGGTAAGGTAATAGCCTATGCTTCTAGGCAACTTAATGAGCATGAACGGAATTATCCAACATATGATATTGAGCTAGTGGCGGTTGTGTTTGCTTTGAAAATTTTGTGACACTATCTTTATGGTGTCTGTGTGGATGTGATCACAGACCATAAGAGTTTACAACACGTGTTTGACCAGAAAGACTTGAAACTTCGACAAAATAGGTGGCTTGAATTGTTGAAACATTATGACAAGAGTATGTTGTATCCTCCAGGCAAGCCAAATATGGTTGCCGATGCACTAAGTAGATTGTCCATGAGTAGTGTAGCACATGTTGAAGAAGATAAGAAAGAATTAATCAAGGATGTTCATAAATTAACATGTTTAGGTGTGCAGTTGGTTGACTCCGATGATGGAGGTGTTTTTGTGCATAATGATTTGGAATCATCTCTTGTAATGGAGTTGAAATCCAAGCAAGATCAAGATCCAACATTGGTTGAGTTAAAGAAGTTAGTTGCTGAAAAAGTCATTGAGGCTTTCTCCCAAGGGGAAGATGGTGTGCTAGGTTACCAAGGTCGTTTGTGTGTACCCAATGTGATGGGCTGAGAGAGTTGATATTGAATGAGGCCCATAGTTCCTAATATTTAATTCATCCAGGTTCCACCAAGATGTATCGTAACTTGACAGAAGTGTATTGATGGAATGGTATGAAGAAAGTCATAGCAGAATTTGTAGCTACGTGTCCAAATTGCCAATAAGTCAAAGTTGAGCATTAAACACTGGGAGGTCTAGCCCAAGATATTGAATTTCCTACTTGGAAGTGGGAAGATGTGAATATGGATTTTGTAATGGGTTTTCCTCATACTAAGAAGCAAAATTATTCCATTTGGGTTGGTATAGATCGGATGACAAAGCCAGCTCATTTCGTACCGGTTAAGAGTTTCTATGGTTCCAAAGATTATTCTAAGTTATATGTTCGTGAATTGGTAAGACTTCACAATGTGCCCTTTTTCCATTATATCGGATTGAGGTACATAATTTATTTCACACTTTTGGAGGTCATTTCAAAAGGTCTCAAAACAAAGGTTAAGTTAAGTACTGTTTTCCATCTTCAAATTGATGGTCTAACCGAAAGAATGATCTAAAATTTAGAGGATATGTTTAGGGTGTGTATTATTGATTTTAAAGGAATTTGGGATGAACATTAACCATTAATTGAGTTTGCCTATAATAATAGCTATAGCATCCAAATGGATCCTTTCAAAGCATTATATGGGAGGAGATGTTGATCCTTGGTGGGATGGTTTGAAGTAGGTGAGATGGCCTTGATTGGTCCAGATTTGGTGATAGATGCTATAGAGAAGGTGAGACTCATAAGGAAGAGGTTGAAGACAACTCAAAAGTCATCAAAAGTCCTAATCTAATGTTTGGGAAAAAGAGCTTAAATTTGAGGTAGATGAATAGGTCTATTTGAAGGTTTCACCCATGAAGGGTGTAATGCATTTTGGAAAGAAAGGGAAATTAAGTCCTAGATACATTGGAACTTGCAAGATATTGAGACTTGTTGGCAAGGTGGCTTATGAGTTAGATTTTCCACTTGAGTTAGATGTGGTTCACCCGATATTTTATGTGTCTATGTTGTGAAATTGGTAGGTGATCCAAACTCCATTGTGCCATAGAAAGATGTAAGTATTGAGGAGGATTTGACTTATGAAGAGATTCCAGTGAAAATCTTAGGTCGGCAAGTTAAGAAACAAAGAAGTTGTGCCTGTCAAAGTATTATAGAGGAATCAACAAGTAGAAAGTGTTACTTGGGAATCATAGGCGGATATGATGAAATGATATTCATACCTGTTTCCCTCTACTCAAGCTTAAAGTATTAAGTTGTTCCTATTCAAGCTAATTGAACTCTTATGTATTCAATTCCTCCTATGTCATTCATATGTATGCATGTTCATAAAAAAAGTTGATTTTATGTTTAGAAGTTTTCATGTCCCATACATTTTAAGATGCCATCATGTTCAGGTTGGGTTGCTAGTCCTTTTTCTTTGTTCTTACTATAATAAGTTAATCTCATTGAGGACGAATATTTCCAAGGGAGAGATATTGTAAGACCCTGAAAGTCAGAAAGTTGGAACCAAGGAGAAAACTCTTAAAATATTGAATTGAACCATGTGAATGAGTCACTCTAAGGCTCATAAAATTGAGTCGTAGAGTGAAACCTCGAGCAAAAATAGATATTGTCCTCAAGAGAGGTTCTACGACTCAATAGGATGAGTTGTCATCCTATTGATGGGTCGTAGAAACCCCTTGTCAACCAGATTTTAGAGCCTTTGTTCAAAGTTTTCCCACGGCCAAGGAGACGACTTGACAGGATGGGTCATAGGAGACTTTACAGGTCATAAGAACCACCCATCACAAAACTTTAGAGACTCTCCAATTTGAAGCTTTTTGGAACTTTCAGGATGATCCCAAAGAACAGCTCATTTATGTTATGATGGATCATAAACAAGAATCGTTATAAACTTTAAAGACTCAATTTTTGGTACTTTTCTCAGACCTACAGGAAGAGTCATCTAAACAACTCGTCATCTCTTTGATGGCTAGTAGGAGTTGGTTCGTAGGTTCAAAATTTGAGATTTAATAGGGGGTAATTGTGTCTTTTCCAAAGTTCGGTTCAATGAGTCTAGACACTTTTATGGCCAAGTTCAAAGTCTATAAATATTCAATTCTTCAAATTTCCCTCCTATTGAATTCATTCTCCCAAAAAGATTTGACTAAGGCAAGAAAAAAGTCTCTCAAGGTTTCTCTCCAAATTCAAGCTTGGATTTCTAAATTTCTTGAAGGTTCTTCTTCAATTCTTAGTGAATTCAAGCAAGGTATGTGGGGATTGATTCATGGTTCCTTTCAATCCATCAAGTCCCAAAGTTTCTCAATTTTTTCATTCAATTTATAATTGATTATGAACCCTAGTTTTGATGATTTGTGTTGGGCTGATTTAATTTTATTTTTAGATGTTATCAATGATCATTATATGCATGTTCTCATATGAAATGCATTATTTTAAGTTGAGTCATAGATTCCCATGCATAAAACTATTTTCAAGCTATGATTATCAGTTAAAGATGAGTTTATGAGTTGATCATGACTTAAATGATTTACAATGAAAGTTTTCAATGATTTAAAGTTGAGAATATGATTTTAAGGTTGAAGTATGATGTTGATCAACGTTAAGGTTAAAGATATTATAGTGTGATAAGTCCAATTTTCATAAAAACATGTTTAAGATGGTGATAAGGACAATTCTCCTCGAAGTTATGGATTCCTATGAATGACTAAGTTGAGATGAGCTATTCCTAATATGTTTCAAAAATGGATTGATAGGCAGTTACTATTTTTCCCTATTATGTTATGATCATGTTTTTTATATGTTTCCATTGTGATATTGACTAAGCAACGAGAGGTCTTCTATGTGGAGTTCAGTTCAGTAACGTAATTAATTAACCAAGGGAATCAAACTACGTTGCCTATATAGGTTGCCTTCATGGCCTAGCTAGTGGATCCATATAGTCTAGTTGAATAATTACTTTTGGAGTATGCCCTGGCAAGGTAGCGTCTCCTATTTTAATGTAGAACTCATTGGCTTGTCTCGATGAAGGATTCATCGGATTCCATGTAATAGCTTGCATAGTCTTAGTTGTCGGTTAATGGTCCTATACCACACAAGTTGAAGTTAAGTTATGAGATGTCAAGTTATGAGTTTATGATAAAGTTTTATGATATGCGTTGACCATGAGTTCCTTATGTTTTGAAATACTTTTGAGCTCTATTCATTCACTATGATTGGTCGTGCATCTTATAGTATATTGATTACATTATTTTACTTGTTCATGCATACTTGACATACTTAGTACATTCAAATGTACTAAAACATATTTTGCCTATATTGTCTCATAATATAGGGGCGGACGACACTCACGATCATCCTATTTATGGATAAAGATCACCCTAGATTTCTTAAGAAGTTGGTGAGTCCTCATTCTATTGAGGACATGACTTTTATTCATGTTACTATTGTTTTGACTTTTTTTAGTATTAGGGTGAGCTAAGAGCCTATCTTAAGCCCCTATTAAGGGTTAAACTAGAGGCATGTTCAGACGATAATGTGATGTAGTCAATGTAGACGTTGATTGGTTGATTTTATCCCTTAGCCCCATACCCTTTAAGTTTATTAATTCTGATTATCTTTATCGTATTCTTTACTATTTATATGTGATGTATGCTAAGATGGCTTATGGTTGGGGTCCCTCATATTCCAATAGTCGTGTCGTGGCTTGGCCATAGTTTGGGTCATGACATGGTGTCTAAGGAATGAAAAACCGACATGGTGATCAAGGAGATGGACATCTCTAGGCTCATGATATATGCTGAACAAAAAGAGGAAGAGAAGTTTAAAGAGAGGTCTAGAAGGGAAACTAAGAGGGCCCGAACCAATAATGGTTCATCTTTGGATAGTGATTTGATGCCAAATTTCAATTAGGATAGATGCCCTTTTCCTACTTATCAGATATGTGGTAAAAATCATATAAGAGAGTACATGGCCGACAAAGATGGTCGTTATGGGTGTGGTAAAGTTGGACATAAGAGGAGGGATTATCTGACGACTTCTAAAAGAGGAAGAGAGATTCTTAAAAAGACAATATAGTGTTTCATTCGGTATTTTGTGAGTTCTTCAGTTTCAATGTTATTCTTAGAATGGATTGACTTCATATTCATTATGCCATGATTAATTTTAGAACCCGAATGGCTGAATTTCTATTCTACTTGAGATGTTGGCTCCTCATGTCTACTTTAACGAATCCCTATGTTTCAGCTTTTCCATGTCTTTTCATATGCATGCAGTTCCTGAAGATAGATTTTAAACTTTTTATGTTAAGTTGAAAATCTCATGGTTTATGCATTTTAAATATGTTATTGCATTCATGTTGGGTTGATAGTCCTCTTTCTATGTCCTATTAATGCTAGCTTGAGTCCCATTTAAGGAAGAATATTCCCAAGGAGGGATATTATAAGACCCCGAAAGTTATTATGTCGAAAAAAGGAATGTAAGGATGAAATATCAGAAACATTTTGTATCAATTGAGGTTCACGAGCCCATCATAGTTCATATTCAGCACCATGGCCCGTGGAAAGGAGCTATGGAAATGCTAGGGAATGAGGGTGAGATCAGGAAAGGACCAAGACCGGGTTTACAACCTGTAGTCATGGTCATAGACTGTAAAGTGGTTGGTGAAAGCCAACCCTCAAAACCATAAATTGGGTCAGCTTCATGAGGGCCACTATGGCTCATTGAGACCATCATAGCCCAATGTCCCATTCCTTCAAGAGTCCTGATCTAAGCTTGACCAAGGCAATCTTCACAGATACCTCACGACCTGTAAAGCTTTTCACGAACCATAAAGATGGTACGTCTAGTGATCCGTTTAGTTTTATCTTGGGGGTTTTATCATCGATTCTTTTGTGTTGGAATAGATGAGGAGATGTTTTATGGTTATAAGAATCCTTTAGCTCAAAGTTGAGTTGAAAGTTTCTTTACTGATTGAGTTTCAATATAAGATTTTACATGGGCCAACTTCAAACTATCATATCTCTTAGATTATAAAGAGTTAAGTAGCCCATAAACTAGGGTGTCAAAATGAACTCAAATATAGGTAACCGCCCAACCCACCCAAAATTTTATGATTTGGGCTTAAGATAATGTCATGACCCAACCCCGTAGGACGCGACTGGGATCTGACCCGGATCCCCGTATACATAACTATCGAATATAAGGATTGTACACAAGAACCCATCAAATATAAGGATTACACACAAGAACCCCGGTGGGTGATTATATTTTCATATACATGTTGCCTCTTTCATTTGCGTTATATCAGGAAAGGACACGTAAGACAACAAGGCTGCCATAACATACTAACATTTATAATACGCTATATAGGCCCAACCCACATACATATGTCTACAGACCTCTAAGAATATTAATGGTAACATATGGCGGGATAGGGCCCCCGTCGTACCCCTAAATAGACAAGTACGTACAACAGTGGTTTAGTGATAAAAGCTCGGCTCTAACATAATAGAGCTCTTCCCAAGATTGCTGGGTGGAGTCCTAAGCTGGCGGATCCCCAATACGTGTGTCTGTACCTATGGCATGAAATACATCCCCCTGAAGAAAAGGGGGTCAGTACGACATATGTACTGAGTATATAAAGTATAACATAGTATAAATGAGAGCACATCTTCGATAAGGCTTAGGAGATAAGTATGTTATTTAAGAAACCACTGTACCTGTACCTGAGGAATCATCAAAGTATGCATTCTCATATCGTACAATATAGCCGGCCCTTTTAGGGACTCGGTGAATCATATATCTGTAGTACCATCACAGGGCCCGGCGCCATCATCACCTTATCACACCACATCATCATATATACATACGTACCTAGCCCTCTAGTGAGAGACTCAGTGAGTCAATGCAGTAAACTATGCATGATTACATACCCGGCCTAGGACTCAATGAAAGAAGTGTTATAGTATTTATGAGTGGAGTAGTGAGTAACTATATACAATTTAAATCATTATGAAAGACTCGATAATATAAGAAGACTAAGCTATCATCTGAGGACTAGAGTAGTAGTGTAATCATCTCAAGTGCCCTTTAACTGTCATTAGGGGCTATATCAATTAGAATCTCGGGGACCCTAGCCATGTATTAAAGTAAGGCCAGGTGCCTAAGGACTTAGGAGCACATGTTTTCATATAGTCCTTAAGACTAGGAGCCCGTATACTCATTATTTCCTTAACATATAGAAGGTTCAAGGAAAGTAGTTCAACTATTAAAAGTTTGATATCCAGAAGTGAATAAGAGACACTTAGGAATTGAATCACCTCAATAATCATATCATCTTTTACTTATATCTAGGACGTGCCAAAAAAGAGAAAGGATAGGCTTTACATACTCTACTTTTCGTCATGTAAAAGACTTACAAGGCAATAACTCAACTATTGCAGGAGTTCTAACATCACAAAGTGAATAATATTTATGAATCATACTCGGGGTTCTATGAATGGAATTATCCCCACATTTCATGTACAAACAACTTAATACTAATACATACAAACCACTTAAGACTAAGACATGCCAAACGGAAAGAAAGATAGTTTTATATACCTCTTATCGATTGCTTTTAACCTGGCTTGTCTCGTCGTCCTCTGTATCTATTTAACACGAAGGTAATACTAATATTAACAAACTTTAAATTTCCATATTCTAAATCCACAACCAAGCACCCATATAAATCAATTCCTTATTCGCCTTTCTCGACTAGTCTCGACTACTCTATAAGTTAGTTAAGAAGTTAACGGAATTCGGGTAGCATCTCCTCTGTAACTCTCGCAATCTGAACTTCCAATTAAACTCCAAACCTTAGCATCCATGTTAAACAAAACAACCAGCAGCCAATACAAAATTAAACCACTTCAACATTACACAAAACAAGTCCCAAACAGCCCGCTCAAACTACGACTCCAAAATACGATTTTCAATCTTTATTTCATAAAATCTCAACCACACGAAATGGGACATGATGTGGCTGCAACCAGAATCGCTTATACCTATATTTAGACATGTTTCCAAACCTGAAACACTACAAAAATACTCCCAATACAACACCACAATAATAACAACACTTGCCAAACTTTAACCCGTTAGAATATCGTCAAAACAACCCCTATACGGCCTGCAACATCGTTCAGCCGTAAAGTACATATTTTCATGTCTCCAAATCATATTTACACATTCATAAAATGTTTAAACATTTACCAAAATATGGGAGAAGAGAGTTAAGCCATACCTTGCCAAAAATTAACTACGGAAGCTCCTTAACATGCTGAAAGTTTGCGGGTTGTTCACGTCACTTTTTTGCTGCCCCAAATAGTTATTTTACATTTTTAAATACCATTATTTAACCATATGATACCTTAAATAATTAATTCTTGGAGCGAAATCAAGGCTTACCTTGGCAGCCATGCTTGGTCGTAGCTCTCCCGCTCTAGTTCTAAGGTTCTCTATTTTTTTCCAAGCTTAAAAATGAAGAATGAAAATATTCAGCAACTTACATGTATATATACCCTTTTTAAGAGGGTGACAAGTGTAAGCCCCTTAGGGGTGACACGTGTCAGCCTCCCTAGGGGGCCACCTTAGCTCATGCGGCCACTCACATGCTGCCATGTGGCAGTGGGGTCCACCCTAAGAAGGTGAGTCACCTACTTGGTCCAAGTAGGTGCATTACCTACTTGCTTCAAAGTATGTGCTACACCACCTTCCGCCTATTCCGTGAGTTCGTAATCTCATCTTACTTTAAGAACCTATGTAATCCTTGCTACTTAAGCTCAATGTGTACTCAAGTAACTCTAGTATGTAAGACATCCAAGTTGGTAGCTTATGTGAGTAATTCGATTCCTACAACTTGTTATTTGGCCTTCAACAATTTTCAAATTCTTATAACCCTATTTCCAACCTTCACACTTATGGCTACACCACCTTCCACCTCTTTCATGGGTTCGTAATCTTATCTTACTTTAAGAACCTATGTAATCCTTGCTACTTAAGCTCAACGTGTACTCAAGTAGCTCTAGTTTGGATCGTGGAACTTGATACACATTCCAATATCTACTGAAATGTGACATTCGGTCTATAAGTTCTTTTTACGAGTCATAGACCCTTATACGTATCTTAGGACTAGCTCATGGAAAAGGTTCTTGAGACTGGGAAATGGGATCTCTTCTACGGACATTTCCTATGGTCCGTAGCAATTTCTATGGGTAGTAAAAGCCACTCGAAAGAGGGGTCTCAACAATTAAAATTTTTGCGAAGTATGAGAAGCTTTTATGAGTCCCTTCGATAGGTTGTAAAGCTTTCTACGAGTCGTACAGGGGCCCATCAAACTCTTATGGTGCAAAAGATCAGCTTTATTCTCAGGGCTCGGTGTTTTAGTATCTCCCTCTTGGGATCATTCATGTGATAACTCATGTGGTAGTTTCTCTTTTCTTGCATGATATACTTAACGTGACGTGAGTATATTTGGTGTATATGATTTGGTATACCACACCAGGAGAATATAAATGCAAATGTGTAGTAATACCAAGGAACTAAAGGAAAGTTTTAGGTCAAAGGAATCCCTTAAATAAGGATCGTGGTTAAAAAAATGGCTAGGGTAGCACCGCATCCATTTTAAAGGTTTAAAATACCTTCCACCTTCGGGATAAGATTAAGAGTTTATAATATTCTAAAAATAAGGGCTTATGAGTTAATTTAATAGAAAAATGGTCATATATTATGTTTTGGAGCCAAGCAATTGGAAAATAAAGGTCGGCAAAAGTTATTGTAAGTTTCTCTAATAAATTTTCTAAACTTTGGGCCAAATGTCTCAGATCATTTTTTCCAATATAAAAATATTTATGGGTCCCCAAACCAAACAAATCAAATATCAAGGAGTATAGTTTACAAAAAAAACATCAGATGGCAAACCGACATTGGATTAAAAAGTTATGACTATTTTATCATAGACTGTTTGGGCTAAAACTGGGTCGGGTAAAAAAGATGGCATAAGTCCGTAATTCGACTTTTAAGTCCCCAGTACCTCTAATACTACCTTCCACATTACCAATTGAAGCCTAGTAAGATGCAGTACCCCCAGTCTCACAAGTTCCATGGGTACCTGAGGCAGCTAAGGACACAAGAACTATAATACCTTTTGTTCCCCCACACGAGACTGGGGAGCAAGGGATGATAGAAGTATTTCAGTTGCAAATAAGGATGGTTGCTATTCATGAACGACAGTTAGAGTCGAGAGGAGTTGCTTAGAGAGATTGGGAAGAAAGCTCAAAGGTATAAAAGTTTCTTCACCTATCCCCTCCATTATTTATAGGATCCAATTCTAGTGAGGATCCCCAGGACTTTATAGACTTTATATATAGAGTATTAAGGGTGATTCATACCTCTGTCATGGAGGCTTTAGAGTTGGCTTCTTTTCAGCTACATGATGTAGCCATCTTATAATATGAGGCATAGGAGAGATCTAGAGAATCTGATGCTTCGCTAGCAGAGTGGGATGACTTCTCTTAGGCTTTTCTAGCCTATTATTTTCCATGGGACGTTCAAGAGGCCCATATTGACCAATTTCTTAACGTGAAGCAGGTTGATATGAGTGGGAGGGATTATAGACAAAGGTTTAATTATTTGGAAAGGTATGCACTAGATATTGTACATACCATGAGGGCCAGAGTTCATCGTTATCTTGATGGTTTGGGGGATCATCTGATATGAGACTGCAGGGTAGCATTCCTAATGGATGATGTAGATATTTCCCACATAAAATCCTTTGCTTAAACTACATAGGATGTTTCTCACCGGATTCATAATACCCATAGGGACATAAAGTAGAGTAACAAGGCCCATACTATGGGGTGTAATAGAGAGAAACGAAGTGATTTTAGGCCATCACTACATCAATATCAACCTTGGTCAGAAAGTAGTATCCATCACAGATGTAGGGTTAGTGGTTTGATCATTCTTGTCATTCAGGATCGATGGCAGGAGCATTTTACGTAGATGAGCAAATCTACTCCTCCATGTACATAGTGAGATGATCCACACACCGGGCAATATAGAAAGGGTTCAGGTGTATGTTATCATTATGGGTAGATATGACATTTTATTATCCAGTGCTCAAGGTTAGGTAGAGGTACACTAAATCAGCCTTTAGGATCCATAGTAGCCTCTTCACCCTTAGTCCTTGCTTATTGACCTAGTCCACAGTCTATTCAGGGTCGTGGTAGGGGGAGAGGTGGAAGAGACACCTTAGGTTCTAATAGTGACAAGAACATTTTTTATCACTCGCAAACCGACAATATTTAGAGGCATCCCCAGATGTTGTTACAGGTATATTGATGATACATTTTCATGTTGTTTATGCATTGATAGATCCTGGGTCTACATTTTCATATTACTCCATTTATTATTGGTAAACTTGATATGAGATCTGAGTTGTTGCCACCATCATTTGAGGTTTCAACATTGGTTGGTGACTTTAATGTAGCTATTCATGTCTATCGTGGTTTTATGGTGTTAATCAATGACCGTCCAACCTATACTGATTTATTTGATTTGATTATGCTAGGCTTATATGACATTATGGGTATACATTGCTTGGAAACTAGTTGTGCTAATATTGATTGTCATGCAAAAATAATCCAATTTCATTTTCCACGCAAGCATTTCCTTAAATGGAAAGGTAATGCAGCCACACCTAATAGTAAGTTTATTTCACACCTTAGGGCTCGGAAGTTTATTGTTAAAAGTTGTACATACCATCTGCTTCATGCCAGGGATATAGATAAGGAGCCGTGACTCTTCAGTCAGTTCATATTGTGAATGAATTCTCAATGGTATTCCCTGATGAGCTTCCAGAAATTCCCCCCGAATGGGAAATTGATTTTGCTATAGATTTTATTCCTGATACGTAACCTATATCGATTCTTCCTTAAAGAATGTCTCCTGTGGAGCTAAGAGAATTGAAGGAACTAGTGAAGTACTTGCTCAATAAAGGCTTTATTAATCCAAATACATCCCCATGGGGTGCTCCGGTACTCTTTGTTCGAAAGAAAAAATAGCTTTTTGTGGATGTGTATTGACTATAGGCAAATAAATAAAGACACTATCAAGAATAAGTATCCTCTTGTACGGATTGATGACTTTGACGACTAGTTACAAGGTGCCAAATTATTTTTCAAAGATAGACTTGCGATGCGGTTACTATCACTTGTGATTCAGGGATATTGATATCCCAAAAAAACATTTAGGGCGATGTATGACCATTTTAAATTCCTTATTATATCTGTTAGACTTACAAATCCACCAGTAGCCTTTAAGAATCTTATGAATCGGGTATTTAAACCATTCACGGATGAGGTTGTGATTGTATTTATTGAAGATATCTTGATATATTCACAATAAAAAATCGAGCATGTGGATACTTGTGAGCTGTATTGCAGACTCTCCAAGACTACATGTTATTTGCAAAATTCTCTAAATGTGAATTTTGGCTAAATTTGGTAGGTTTTCTTGGTCATGTTATTACCGTTGATGGTATTAAGGTTGATGGCCAAAAGGTTAAAGTTGTGATGACTTGGCCCAAGCCCTTGAATGTGATAGAGGTTTGTAGCTTTTTAGGATTGATAGGGTATTACTAGAAGATTGTGGAGGGATTTTCCTCTATTTCTTCACCACCAACGAAACTGACACATACAAGAGTAAGTTTAAAAGGACATGTGAACAAAGTTTTTAGCAGCTAAAGAAAAGTCTTACTATTGCACCTATTTTGAATCTTCTAAATGGCATCGAGGATTATGCAGTAGATTTTGATGCCTTGAGAGTAGGACTAGGTTGTTTTCTCATACAAAATGGTAAGTTTATTACATATGCTTCTAGAAAACTACAAAAGCATGAACAAAACAATCCTAAGCACGATCTTAAGTTAGCTGTAGTTGCCTTTGCCCTAATGATTTGGAGGCATTATCTATATGGGTTGCATATTGATGTTTTGACCAACCACCAGAGTCTTCAATATTTATTTTAGCAGAGGAAGTTGAACCTATGACAAAGAAGGTGCCTAGATTTACTAAAGGACTATGATGTTCACATTTTATATCATTTTGGTGAAGCTAATGTTGTTGCTGATGCGCTTAGCCAGAAGTCCATAGGCAGTCTAACCCATGTTGAAGCTGATAAGGTCAAGATGAAAAAAGATCTATACTAGCTAGCTAGTTTATAGGTACGTTTAGTAGATGCAGAGGGTGCAGGCATTGTTGTTACTAATATGGAAAAATTGTCTTTTGTTACAAAAGTGAAAGAGCGACAACACGAGGATCTTGAGCTTATGAAACTGAGGGAAAGTTTTCCACATCAGCAATAACTTTTATTTGAGCTAATTGGAGATGGAGTCCTTAGATACCAGGGTTACTTATTTGTACCAACAGTCAGAGAGATCCACACCAAGATTCTTTTGAAGGCCCATTATTCTAGATATACAACTCACTTTGGAGCGACAAAGTTATACCAAGACCTTCGACATATCTATTGGTAGAATGGCATAAAAAAAGATATCGCGGAGATGGTAGACCAATGTTCCAATTGCCAACAAGTTAAAGTAGAATAAAAAGCCTGGAGGCCTAACTCAGTATATTGATCCTCCAGTATGGGAATGAGACATGATAAATATAGACTTCATCGATGCTTTGCCTCAACACCATAGAAGTATGATGCTATTTTTGTAATTTTTGATAGGCAGACAAAGTCTTCTCATTTCTTTCTAGTCAGGATAACATATTTATCCAAGGATTATGCCAAGCTCAATATTCGAGAGATTTTTTTCCCTTCACGGAGTTTCATTATCTATTATCTTTGATCAAGAGGCTCAATTTACACCATAATTGTAGTACACCGGGAGAATAATAATGTAAATGTGTGGTACTACCAAGAAATAAAACTAAAGTTTTAGGTCAAAGTAATCCCTTAAACAAGGTTCGTGTTTAAAGAAATGGCTCGGGTAGCACCCCACTAGTTTGAACGGTTTAAAATAATTTGCACCTTCGGGATAAGACTAAGAGTGTCTAACATTCCAAGAATAATATGTTATGAGGTATTATAATAGCATAATGATCATATGTTAATTTTCGGAGTCAAGTAAGTTGCAAAATAAAGGTCGGCAAAAGTTATCGTAAGTTTCTCTAATAAATTTTCTGAACTTTGGGCCAAATATCTCAGATCATTTTTCTAAATATAGAAAGATTTATTGAATCCCACAAACTACCAAATTAAATATATATGAGCCTATTTTGGAACCAAAAAAACCACACATCAAACCGACATAAGAGTAGAAAGTTATAACTATTTTATCATGGACTATCCGGGCTAAAACTTGGTCGCGAACTGGGTCTTGTCAAAAAGATGGTATATGTTTGCAATTTGACTTTTAAGACCCCAAAACATTTCTTTTCCATCCCAAAATAGTGAAAGAGCTTAATAGAGGGTTTCAATAGAGTTCTTTATGATTATGGTGCATTCTTTGTGATTTTTACCATTAAAGTTTGCTCGCGTGCCTAGACATGCGATCTCTATGCTTTGCAATTGTTTTCCATACTATTAGATGCATTTGGAGCCTTTTTTAGGAGATAGGACTTTCTTTTTATTTATGTCTCTTTAATCTTTACACTTGGTTCCAAGGCAATCATCTTGGTACTCTTTTATGATAGTATTTATGAAATTCTAAGGACGTTTTGTCAAGTTAGGATCATATAGCAAATATACCGATTTAAGCTCAATTATGAACTATTTATAGGTGCATATAAGTTGTTTATATATAGTGCTTGTGAATCTTAGGAAATAAGGAATAACTTTTGTGAAAGAAATATGGGCATTGAGATATTCTTGGAAAGGTATGTTAAGGCTAAGCTCTATACTTCCTTTTAGCACGATTTTTGAAAAATTCCTAAAATGCCAAATGTGATATTTTACTATTTTATTGATAGAAAGACCTCCATTGAAAGGATTTGGGATCACAGCTGAAGTATTTTCATGATGGTCTTAGCTTGATAATTCACTCATTCGGTTAACTATGGTATTTGATATTTTTATATGTCATATTGTCGGCTAGCTAGTACTTTATTATTTTTCCTTGTCTACCTTGTTTATATGACTTATTATTATTTAGGTCATGACCTTAGAGGTCTAGGCTTAGTATTTTAAATATTGTGCTTCCTCATATTTTGGGCCCATAACTTAGTTAGCTAATACGTTTTAGTGGCTTACTTGATCAAATACAATATCAAGTGCGTGCCGCGCCTCCCTATGTTTTGGGATATGATTCCAACTGTCACGACCCAACTTTATAAGTCATGATGGCACCTATCATATACCCACCGATAGGTAACCTAACATTGATAAATGTCAAAGGGGTAGAGTGATCCCAAATGCAAAATGGCTAGTAACAGGTGTGAGGGTAACATATAACCCTGAACTAGTCAATAGGCAACTTGTCTATAGTAAAAGCAAGAGATGATGCTATTTAGGTACAAAAAAATTGCAAAACCTCCCTACCAGAACATGGAAGTTGCATGTACAGAGATACTATAAACAAGATACACAACAACTGAATCAGAATAATATATATACATATACAAAGCCAAAAAAAATAATATATAGGCTAGTATTTGATAACAAAAAGATGGGTCCACAATGCAGATGGAGATCGAAAGGATCCAAGAACACCAATGCTCACCATAAGTCTCCAAAAAAGATAGCTACATAGGGGGAATCAATGTTGCTGGTTCGTGCTCGATCCTATATCACGATACTGATTCATAGTGTAGTATGAGTACCAGAATTAAGGTACCCAATAAGCATCATAGGCCGACTAAGTAAGAACAGTAAATAAACCAAGAATAAGCTAGAATACAACATCTCACTAGCTAAACACCAAAACCGGAAAGTATGTGCAAAAATATGGAAGTAACAAGAATCCATGGACTGAGGTATGTCCTCATGGTGGAAACCCTACAAGTCCACCTACAGGCCTGCACCATGACTACCTTTCACGGCCCGTAATGCCCTTCATGTAGGTCATGTGGTGAAACTTCAGAGATAACCTGCAGGCCCCTTTTTAAGATATTTCTATGACCCTTAACATGGGACCCCACTACGGATTGTGGTGAGCACCACGGACTGTGAAGGTTTCCCATGAAACCCATTCCGGCCAAATTTTAGAAAGGTGCATTATAGACTTTTCTTATGTTTTAATTCTAAATGGTTTCATTTTGAAGGCTGAATCCTTCTATCTAAAGACCCAAAAACCTCTAAAACTCTCATTTTACATATGTAGACTCAATACACTCAAATCCCCTCCTCTAAAACTCTCCCAAGGACTCCAAAGCAAAGTTAGGGTTGTTATTCAAGGCATTGCAAGTCTCCCTTCCTCCTCAAGTTTTCATAGGGATTTTTGTGCCCCCAAGGTATGTGGGTTTTATCCATGGGTTCTTCTACCCATGGAGCCCAAATGTTTTTTCAACTTGATATTTCAAATTCCAAATATCAAATTATCATGGGGTTTTACATGACGACTCATAATGCATAGATTATGATATGTTTTATGTTTATTTACATATATTGATGTATATTGAATCTCAATTTCATGAAAGGAAGAATTTGTTAAGGTTCTTATATGAAGGCTTAAAAATGGTTTTAAAGTGTACATGGTGGGCTGTTTTAAGATGTTTAATTTAATACATTACCATCACTCTCATGCATACTAGTATACTTTTGCCTACATGATATCACCATGCAGGAACCGACGTTGCTCCATACTCTCCTTTTTATGACTAGATTGATCATTGAAGGCTACTAATAGGGGTGAGTTCCCATGAACCAGGAACGATACTCCTACGTCTCTATCTTATGTTGTGTTTAGACTCTTGAATTACTCTTGGTATCTTTTGACTTAATCTTGAGGGTGAGCTAGGGACATATCTTAGCCTCCACCAAGTCTTAATGTAGAAGGTATTGTTGGACATAGTAAATGGTGTTATATTGAATTTGACTCTTATATAATGCGAAATCCCTTAGTCCTGATTACCCCTTATGCTTCCGCATGTTGCTTATCATTACTGATGAGATTCTTAATGAATTCTAAGAGGCTTGGGTGAGGTACCTCCGGGTGTTTCATTTGCCGTATCACGTCTAGGCCCTAGGCCTTGGTCGTGACACAAAATTTGCTTTATGTCTCTTCATCCCACTCCACCAGTAGACTTATCTCAAGTCATGGTACCATTTTGTAGAACCTGGATGTATCGAATTTCTGGAGCTATGTGCCTCTTCCATGATTCTTTATCAAATACCATCAACACTTAGAACACATAATCTGCCTTGATACCTCAACACTCTATCTCCACCTTTGGTGAAAGAAACTACTTTCGACTTATGAACATGTTGGAGGAGAATGGGGTCTTAGGCTTGCTTTTCCTTCACCTCAAAAACTAAGGATGATTCAGTCCCATTCTGAAATTTAGCCTCACCTTCACTAAAGTCAATAAGTTGAACTCCTAAATATTCAAGTCTATGTACTTCCTTGGTCAACTCCTTCTTCTCTTCCTCAAAATAAGTTGTGCTCCTCATGCATAACCTTCTAAGAGCATCAGCAACAATATTAGCTTTACCTAGGTGGTAGAGAATGTTCATATCATATTCTGTGAGCAACTCAAGTCATCTTTTCTACTTCAGGTACAACTCTTTTTGAGTAAACATATACTGTAAGCTCTTGTGATCAATAAACACATCAACATGTACCCTATACTAATAGTAGCACCAAATCTTGAAAACGAACACTACGGCTACCAACTCAAGGTCGTGAGTCGAGTAATTCCTCTTTGAATCTTCAGGTACCTAGAAGCATTGGCAATAAATTTAACCTTCTTTATCAATACACAACCCAATCGAACTCTAGACACATCACAATAGATAACAAACCCATATGTTCCCTTGGGTAGGGTCAAAACTAGAGCAGTAGTCAACCGCATTTTTAGCTCTTGAAAACTTTTCTCGCAAACATATGAATATTGGAACTTAGCCTTCTTATGAGTCAGCTTAGTCAATGGAGCTGATATAGATAAAAACCCCTGAACAAACCATCAGTAGTAACCAACCAAGCCCAAGAGACTTCTTATGTCAGTCAGGGATGTAGTTCTAGGCCAGTTCTTTACCCCCTCAATCTTCTACGAATCAACTCGTATACCCTCACCAGATACAACATGGCCTAAAATACCATAGAACCAAAACAAAATTCACACTTTGAAAAGATAGCATACAACTTTCTATCTTTGAGAGTCTAAAGAATAATTTTGAAATGATTAGCATATTCCTCCTTATTTCTGGAGTAGATCAGTATGTCATTGATGAACACAATCACAAATAAGTACAAATATTGTTTGAACACTCGATTTATCAAGTCCATAAATACTGTAGGGGCGTTAGTCAAACCAAAAGACATAACAAAAAACTTGAAGTGACCATATTGGGTCCAAAAATTAGTCTTTGGGATATCACATTCTCTCACTTTCTATTGATGATAGCCTAATCTAAGGTCTATCTTTGAGAAAATAATGGCACCCTGAAGTTGGAAAAATAGATCATCTATTCTGGGAAGGGGATACTTGTTCTTAACCATGACCTTATTCAGCTAACGGTAATCAATACACATTCTGATGGAACTATTTTTCTTTCACACAAATAAGATAGGAGCGCCTTAGGGAGAGACACTCAGCCTAAAGAATCCCTTATCTAAGAGATCTTTCAACTGTTCCTTCAATTATTTCAACTCGGTAGAAGCCATTCTATATGGAGAAATAGAGATATTTTACGTATCAAGAAGGACATCAATCCCAAATTCAATCTCTCTATCAAGAGGGACTTTGGGCAGATCCTCAAGAAAGAATTCAGGAAATGCATTAACAATCAAGACAAACTCAAGAGATAGAGACTCCGCACTATTTTTTTTAACTCACACGATGTGATAAATGCACCATTTTGACATTAACTTTCTAGCTCTAAGGTAGGAAATAAATTTACCCTTAGCCGCAACAAGACTACTCTTCTACTTTAATATGGGATCATTTGAGAATTTGAACTTCACAATCTGAGTCTTACAATCAACAGAGGCGTAATAGGCATAAATCTAGTCCATGCTGAGTATTACATTAAAATAAATCATGTCCAACTCGACTAAGTCAGCCATTGTATCCCTGCAAAAGATTGACATAGTACAATCTCTATAGACCCTCTCAGCTAAGATAGATTCACCAATAAGAGTGGACACACTTAAAGGCTCAAGAAGATATTCAAGGATTTTATCAAACTTATTATCCATGTAAGGGGTCACAAAAGAAAAGGTGACACCTGGATCAAGCAAAGCATAACAATCGAAAGAGAAGACTCGAAGCATACTAATGACAATCTCTGGTGAGTTCTTCTAATTCCAGTGATTAGCCATAGCATATAGATGGTTTGAACCTCCGCCCGTGTCTGAAGTAGTAGCTTACTGATTACCTTAAACTGGTGGTACTGTAGTAGAAGATAAGGCTCTATTTCCCTATTTCAGACATTCTCTCTAAAAATGTCCCACCTGACCACACTTATTACAATCATTCCCTCCCTTTCTAAACTCTCCCAAATGAAGCTTGCCATACTTTCCACAAGTTGGCTTCCCATTCAAACCTTGAGCCACACTAGCTTGGGATTGGAAACACTGGGCTCTGAAATTTTGGTGGCTTTATGCCTTCTTCTCATACCTATTATTGGTTGCAGGTGTGCTCGGCTCTGAAAGACCTGTTGCCTTACCTTGTCTCTAGTCATTCTCATGCCCAGATAAATTGGCCTTATTGCTCAAGTGCTCTTCTCTATCTTTATTATTATCATCCTCAACCTACTGAGCATACACCATCAATCTGGAAATATCCATGTCAGAAATCAACATGACTCCTTGCACTACTTCTGCACATGTCGGCCTAATTTGGAGACAAACTTTCTCATCTTAGACCTTACAAATGGAACCATCTCAGGATCATATCTAGACAGTTGGATAAAATTAAGGTTGTACTCTTTCACGGTCATACCCTCTTATTTCAAGTTTATAAAAAATGATCAAGGAATGCTCCTTCGAACTCATCCCAAATAGTAGGCTCAGCATCCTCACCACAACTCTCCTTACACTGGTTATACCAAATATTAGCAACATTATTGAGCTAATAGGATACCAACTAAACCCCTTAATATTAGTAGCATGCATTGCTTTTAGTATCTTCTATATCTCATCAATAAAGTTTTTGAGTTCCTCATCAGCCTTAGATCCCATAAAGACTGGTGGGTTCATCCTCTAAAAATCTCGAATCCTCATAAAAGTTGATGGCTCTTAAAAGCTAAAGATGGGAGCGGGTAAAGTTTGGTTACCCCCCTCCCCCCCGGGCAGCTACCAACTGAGTGAGCATGGCAATCATTTCTCTAAATTTAGCCTCTGAAGTTATAGCAGACTAAGTAGTAGGCATTTGGGTTTCCTTTATCGATCGGTCAGGTCGAAACCTAGTTCTCACTCTAGAAGGTGGGGGCATCTCAAATTGTGGAATCTCAATGTTGGCAGTGTTCCTATGACTAACGGTATGTTTAGAAAGTATTATCTCCAAATGTGTAAATGAACAAATTAGGAATGAACTTTTTAGAGCTATACTCTTTAGCATGAATTCGGATTATGTAGAAGTAAAATAGTTTCTAATGTCCTATATCCTCTTGATTATAAGTATGGTGCACGAAACACCCATAAGTAAGAGTTTACTATACACGGTTTAGTAGACATTCTAAGACTCTTGAACTCTATGCTCTGATATCAAGTTTTTCATACCCCGAGAGGGTACCCTAGACGTGGCCAACACTAAAAAATCATTACTAGTTCCTAAGTGAACTACTTGGTATAATTACACATTCATTTAGCGAAAGACTTAAAAAATAGAAAAGGGGACAGTCAAGTGGGCTAACCAAATCAAAAACTCATGAAAGAATAACGTATTTAAACCATATTTTAATTCAACTCCATGTCAAAGAATAGTTTTGAAAACCAAAACAATAACTCAACACTCACTATCTGTCTACAAAGTCTCTAATCCTATCGAGAATGTACCAATGACAAGTCCATGGCTACCCAAAATAAAATACTCAAAAGAAAAGATAACTAATCAAGGGTACCTTTGGGTGCAAGGAGGACTCATCAAATCTAGGAGTAAAAATAATCTTCAACGATGTGACTGTTAAGTATCTCTAACAACTATATCTGCATGATGACATAATTAGGACAAATGGAGTCAGTACATGGAATGTACGAGTATGTAAAATAGTAGGATGGGAATGCAATCAACAGACTCAACATCAATTAACTCATCTCAAGGAACTCAACTCCAAAATCAACTCAACTCGATAAGGAATGAAAGTTTAAAATAACAATGATTTTAAAGAGGAATAGACTTAGTAATATTCAACTCAACCAATCAAACCATTCATTTTACACCTTTGGGAGTTTCTCTTATCCAAAAACCACCACCTATGAGTCGGTAATTTACAACGAGCTAATGCCGTTGCCATTTCTGTCTGATACTTTGCCAAGGTAAGGGACAAATCAATAATCTTAGATCCACAATTCATCAAATCAAGTCCTCTTTTGGGACAAAAAGGAAGCATCTGATTTTATGATTTAATTCTCTCCTACGCTGACTACATAGTTTATTGAGTTTAAGTTGTTACTCTCACTCAATTCGGTGCTCGATAAACCTCCCAAGACTAAATATGCTCATAAAACGCAAATCAAATCAAATTATGCAAATTATCTTATCTAGTCATATTGGACTATAATAAGCTCAATATCATTCCAATCATCAATTCTATCATTTAGACTTCTTTTCAAGACTGATTCATGAATCATCAAGACTCCGAATCAATGATCATTTAGACTCCAAACTATTCAAGTTCAAATGGTAATAAATGTAATGTATTCTACTATCCAAACTAATTTGACTCATGCACATTCAAGATTTACCAATCAACCTTTTATACTCAATTATTGTGTAAGACATTAAAAAATAATACTTAATTAGGGTTCATGGGAATGAAGGCATGAACGGGCATCTCAATTACTCAACTCATAAACATCATCAAGGCATTTTTGAATATATATATATATATATAAAAGGAGTCACTACGATTATAAATATATCAAGAAACTCAAATCATATGAATATTCAAACTCAACTCAAGGATCAATTTGACTCAGAGAAGATCTAGGGCATGTGGACGAACATAGTCTCATGTTCTGGTAAGAATTACATAACTGGAACTCAAAGAACAATCAAAACTTGAAAGGATGGAAGTGAACGCTTGAACCCTAGCTCCTTTCTTCTCTACAATCCTTGCTCTCAATTAATGCTAGCTACTAGTGAGAGTCTAGGCGTTAAGGGTACTGATAAGTCACTCAAAATAGTCCCAAAGCGTTAGAGTTTTAGTTTGGCAAGGGTGGGAAAAGACCAAACTAACTCTTATTAAAACTGTCTCTGGGCCATTTACAGGTCATTTTATGAGTCGTAGAGTCTTGTATGAGTCATAGAAGACCAGTCGTAGAGGATAAGGTCCAAAGATTGGACATTATGAAAATTGCACATATGGGTCGACAGATCCTCTCTACAGATCATAGACCCTTTGACGGATCGTCAAGTCCACTCGTAGACCCTCCTAAGGATTTGGGATGGGGCCTATGGGTCCTTTTCTACAACACATAGACTTCTCTATGACTTGTAATGTCCACTCTTCAACCTCTCCTGACACAGTTAACAATCTGATCTTAAGATTCATCCTACGAGTTCTCTTTATAAATCTTCATCCCTCTTACGACTCATCATGTAGAGATGTTTTGAAATTATTGAGGCTTGATATTCTTCCCATATTAGACTTCAACCTAAGACTCATTTCTATGGGTCGTCATCCTCTCTATAAGTTGTCAATAGACTTGTACACTTACTTCTAGACTTGGCCAGTTTTCAAACCCCAATGTCAACCCTACAAGTCACTCCTATTGTAACACCTTGTGTGTTTTTTATTGTCCATTATCTTATAGAGAAGGCTTACGAATCTAAATTTGAGAGCTTTATTGTAGTACCACACGTAATTTGATAATATTATAATATAATCGAGATATGAAAAATTATATTTTTATTGCTTTCTAAAAATATATCTTAAAAGGTTTATGAAATTTTTTTAGTTGTAATATAATTGTGCATGAATTATTTAATAGGATTATTTTATTCTATTGATATGTTAGTGAAGATAATAAATCTAATTATGTCAACGAATTATTATTGTATGAAGTAGGATTTATTTAAATTAATATTTTTATTACTTATTATATATTCAAAAAGTTAAATATATTTTATTATGAATTTATGCAATATCCGAATATATGTATAATGAGATAAAAATAATATTGATGTGCCACCCCATTTCCTCGTGGAAGTGGACGAAATGTGCAGCCATGATAAGTGTCCAATATGTAGCATTAATTAATTATATAGGGATCTTTTATTTTTTAAAAAAGAAATAAACAATGTTTACTTTTGTTGTCGGTCAAAAAGTGACCTCTTTTTTTTAAGGGAATAGACCCTACACGAGGCTCCCACCTCTCGTGCACGGCCAGGGGTTAAGACACTCACTCCAAGCTGTATTATACATAAAACAGAAAAATTACAGGGAGGGGGCATAGACCTAACCTCCAATCCTATGGTGGTTCATAAGCCGGCCATCCTACTAAGGTCAGCCAACTCATCCCCGATACATGCACACGAAAAGAAAACCTAAAAACTATGCACCTAAAGGAGAGGACTCCCCTCGACACAAAGAAACTAGGAAAGCATAAATAGGGGAGAACACTGTAATTGGGTGCTCAATCCAAGGATGCAAAACGAAATAGTAGATCCTGGAGGCTTTTTAATCCGTTTGGTCTTCCTCCGTCTGAAGCTGGGCAGGCTGACTCTATCTAGCATGTAGTATCCTTGAGTACCAGGAGGTAGCTGCTGGAGGGTGGTGTAGTGTCCTGGAGTGGTAAGAATGTGACTGTGCTTGGAGAGAGCATCCGCAGTGAAGTTTGCCTCTCTATATACATGCCTGCAAGAAAAGGAAGAAAATAATTTGGAAATAACAACAAGGTCATGAGTTACCTGGTGAAGGCTCCACGGAGGTTTCGTTTGATGATTGATCCATTTAGTGAGCAACTCTGAGTCAACTTCTAGGATAATGTGCTGAAAGCCCTTTTGAATGCACCATTTAAGCCCATAAACTGCCGCCTCTAGTTCGGCTTGATTGTTGGTTCCCTCCCCTAACGGTATGGCGTAGGCGAAGATGAGTTTACCCATGTGATTTCTTAAGATTCCACCCCCCAGTTGCCCCGAGATTACCCAACGCACTGGCGTTAGTGTTCAGCTTCACGAAACCTAGTTGTGGCTTAATCTACGAGACTTGGGTGATCTTCATCTCATGAGTACACTTATCTATACAGGAGATGGTGTGGATCCAGTTCGAAGGCCAATGGATATAGGGGTACGCGACTCTAAGGAGATTTGAGATGTCCTTGAAAATTGCAAATTTCACTCTCGCCAAACTAGAACTCTTCCCCCCGTATTTGCTCGCGCACCTATTCTTCCTCAAATTCCAACATATAAATATTAGGGTGGAGTGGAGGATAAGTTTGTGAGATTCTGTGCAGTACTTGCGAAGCCACCAACTCATAACAAGAGGTTTGAGGGGTGTGGCTTCATGCCTTATGCCTAGGGAATTGGAGAAGTAAAGCCAAATATTCCTAGCGAATTGGCCAGTGCTGAAAATGTGCTTTATGGTATCCGGACCTGGAATGTGGCAGCAACCACATAGAGTGGAATCATAGCTGAATCTAGTTAGTTTTTCCTCCGTTGGCAGCTTGCCTCTAAAAGCCCTCCACAACAAAAATGAGCATTTAAAGGGGTTGTTTTTGTGCCAAGTGTAATAGTCAGAAAATGTCTTGGTCCGGTGTTCCCTGACAACCTGCCATGCCGAGGAACATGTGAAGTTCCCATTGGTATTAGTCTTCCAAATTGCCTGATCGGGTGTGTTTCCTTGCAGCTGAATTGTGGAAGAAGTAATGAGAGGGACGAGTTGCGCTGGTGCCAACTGATTTAGCATATCGATGTTCCATTGCCCATTTATAAGAAAATCAGCCACCCTCGTATTGCTTGCGTTTCCCAATTCCTGCCTATAGTTGGTTAAGGGGTCGATACCTAACCAATCATCCCACCAAAAATAACACGAACCCGAGTGAAGCCTCTATTGAATGTGAGGTTCAGCAATGTGTTTGTTGTGCATCATGTGTTTCCATACAAGCGACTGGCCAGAATGGAATTTTTTTCTGATGGGGTTGGCTCTCTGACAGTATTTGGCTCTAAGGAACTCACCCCACAACGTTGGTTTAGCTCTAAAGATCCACCATTGCTTGAACTGGAGAGATTTACATACATCTGTAGTTCTCCTCAACCCAATATCTCCTTCGTCATATGGATAACAAAGTTTTTTCCATGCATCCCAATGGTATTTTTTATTGTTATCCTTCCACCCCCAGAAAAAATCAGCGGTGACTCTCTCAATCTTTTTGAGAGTAGTACGGGGGGGAGTAATGGCCGAAAGAAGGTGAATGGGGAGCGACTGAAGTACGTATTTCACAAGTGTAGCTCTACCACCGTAGCTGAGGATTTTGGAGTGCCACCCTCTAATTTTGTTGACAACCTTAGAGACCATGTTCGTGTAGTACATGACTCTTTGCCTGCCAATGTACAGAGGACATCCTAAGTAGGTGATGGGACTATGCTTCTAAGTGAAACCCATAACCTGTTTCACCGTTTCCACATTGTCTTGGAGTGCATTGGGATGCATCATGAAGTGGCTCTTATTTTTGTTTATAAGCTGCTCCGATGTCTTTTCATACAGAGTCAAGGTCTTCATGATAATTTGAAGAATTTCCCTCGCTTCATATTATTTCATTCTAAGGAAGAAAAAAATAAGAAGGATTTCTATGGATATATATATATATATATATTATATTGTTCAAATCCGTTGAAGAGAGTTTTGCGGAGAATAAAAAGCATTTTGATATTATATTTTATCATTAAATAAAATTGATTATCTACCTCAAGTTATTCAAACTCAAATTCATTGTATGTTAAGGCTAAACTCTATTTTTTTCATATAGCACGAATTCGAAAAAGTTATATATATTATCAAATGAGTTACTTTTACTATTTTATTGCTAGAAAGACGCTTTGTGAAGGGCATTGGAATATCATCTGGTAGTATTCCTTTATTTTCGCACTTATATCATTGTGAAGTAAGTTTGAAGGTTAAAGTTATTTTTCATCAAGTTTGTTATTCTTTATGTCTATTAGCGAGCTATTGTCTTATGAATGAAGATTAAATATTAAAGAATTATGGTGTTATGTCTAAGGGAGTTGTTAGGCCGGTGTAATGACCCTCAAGATCATTCTCATCTTTTTTGATCTTTTCAACGTTTAGAGCTTTTTTAAGCGACCCTAAGACATTTATGACTTATTGGCACTAACAATATGATTGACTGTCGTTCATTTGGGTTTTATGCCCAGTTTTCCATTTAGGAGCTCTTGGAGTTTGAATGGTTAACTTCGATCAAAACTCCAGGAAGACGACCTCGGAATGGAATTTTGAAGATTCCACCAGCTCCGAAATGAAAAAATTAGGCTAAAAGCATGGTCGACACAAGTATCGAGACAATTATTGCAAATTTAGGGCCATTTGGTGCTTTAGTCCTTGATATTTGGCCTAAGATTGACTTTGGTCAATATTCTTGGTAAATGCAATCAAAATTAAATTTTGTCTGCCCGGTTAGCTCTGGATTATCAAGTTTGGTCTAGGACGACCTTTCATTCGTGTCTTGAGGCTTCTGGTCTCATTTTGAGCCCTTTTCTGGATTTTAGTTTAATATGGCGCTTGGGTATGGGATAGACTTTTTGTTGAGATGACCTCGGATGGAAATATCGATAGAACTGTTAAATTTGAAACATCGAATTTGTTGGGGTAGCATAGTTTATTTGCGCACACGAGATTTTAAAAAAAACCCAAACACCCCATCGGAACTTGCTCAAAGCTCAAATTTGAGTTGTGCAGTATCTATTGGTACCAATGCTTCTCTTTATCGCAATGACGATGAATCCTTCATGATCACGCAGGGGAACTCAGCTTTGCCATCACAATTGTGAGGCCCCTGGCCGCGATCGCGAAGGGCTTCCAGCAAGGGGTGAACCAGGTGGTCATCGCTATCATGAGGTTGGCCACCACAATCACAATGGTCATTTAACCTAGGTGTCGCGATCGCGATGCTTTGTGCGTCTAGTCTTTTAATTTAAGACCAGACGTGAACCAACCCCGATCCTTTTTTTTTTCTATTTTGGGAGCTAGAGAGTCCATTTTTGGTTATTCCAAGTCTAGTGGGTTCGTAATGATTGTGGGTATGTGTGTGTAAGTTCTGAAGTGTGCAAGGCATCGGTTTGAAGTAATTTCCGCTCTATAAAGGCTTCTAAAGCTTAGTTTTAAGCTTTAATGGTGATTTATTATGTTGAGTTGTTTTCTCTCATTTGGAGCATTGATTTGTGCCCCTTTTTGGGGTATAAGCTCAATAATGCATTTAGAATCTTTTCAGAGAGTTATTTTTGGAATTCCCATTGCAGGTCCCACAATCCCCTTTTTGACCCAATTTTGCATTTATCTCTGAAAAATACAATTTTAGTGTCAAAATATTTGTGTTGATGATGTAATCAATATTTTGATAGTGTGGAGGCAATTAGAGTTTTTTGGAGCGAACAATAATCGAAAAGTAGACTTAGAGTGTGCGTGTTCGGCTTCGAGGTAGGCTACAGTCTATTTTATTTTGATTGAGATTTATGAGGTATTGTTTTGTATGAATGACTTGTAGTTTGGATTGTATGTGACGGGTTTGGATCGATTCTTAGTTTCTTATTTCTTTGTCCCGATATGAGCTTTAGACTAGGATACCTTTATGAGACTTCCAGTCTAGTTGATAAGAGTATTGCTTATGCCTTAGCTTAGCCTTAGTTAACCTCTTTTAGGAGGCATGATTGATGATTATGGTGGTTCGTGGGATTAGGCCTTAGAATTGAGTTAGCGGTTGATCCTTAGTTATTGTAGCCGTTGTTGGCGGGAGCTTATGAGACTTAGTGTTCTTCACTATTGTATCACCTAATTTGGAGTCTTGGTGTAATGGTTTTCACCCAGATAGGTTTGTGAATTACTGTTGGACCCTATTTATGGATCTAGAGTTAGAATCATCAAGGCTTCCTTTTTACCATTTGCTGGAGCTAGCTGTGTTTGTAATATCAAAGTTGTATTCCTAGTTGGATCTGGAGGTATTGATTGACTAGCTGAGATCCTGTTTCCTCATTTCCTTCTCCTTGTTACCCAGTTAGGGTTGAGTTCCCTTTTAGGCTTTGTTGTTGAGTTAGAGGAGTATACTTGAGCCCTAGGCCTTGTTTAGAGGTCAGTTGCATATGCTAGTCCTATCTCTATGCTCTAGAGGGTAAGGTGCTTGTGGTGTCATTATTGTATGTGATTGTGCGTATTGTTTGGGTACTCGCAATGGAATGCATTTCATTGGACTCTTGTTTTCTCATGGATGTAGTCGAACCAGTACATGCATTAGTTCTTGGCACTGAATTGAGAAAGCTGGGTATTAGTGAATTGGGCAAATTCTTATGTTTTATAGATTAAGAGGTGAAAAAGTGGTTTTTGGGATTAATTAGAGCTATGGGTCTCAGAACAAAATTCCATCAGTTCATTCAACTCTAGAATGTAGAAATTGGTCAAGAAGGGGTGTCGGAAATAGATTTGGGGTTGATATGTGAATTTGAGGTCTTAAGTTGAAAAGTGAGGTTTTTAAATGAGTTGGTTTGACTTTGGTTAACGCTTTGAGATACAATCATCGAATGAGAATTCTTTTAGTTTTGTGGCATCCAAAATGCCGAGTTTGATCTAGTTGAACATTGACTTAGAGCTCCGGGACATTAATTGTTGTAATGAATTTTTAGGCTAAAAGTGGAGTTTTAGACCAATAAGGGGTCCGAGAGACTATTTTGGTCAAAAATACCTCTTTTCAAAAATCTGACAATTTCATTGACTCTGGAACATCGAATTCAGTGGCATATCCAATTTATTTTTATTGGACCTCGAATGATTTCTGATGGTCCAACCGAGAGCATTGCTAAGCTAAGCATTCAATTGTGATCTGATTTCTTGTGCAAATGATTTTATTCATCGCGTTCGCAAAGGTTTACCTTTCTGTGTATTGCAATTGTGGGAGGTAGGGACGCGATCATGAAGGGTCTTTTCCTAGTGCTTCATGATCGTGAGAGTAAGTGGTTCGCGATTGCAATGCACAAGTTGTGCGTGAACAGTGTTAAGTCATGAAAATAGTCCCATTTTTGAAAAACCACCATTGTTATCGATTTGAAGCTTGGAGAAGGCGATTTTGGGCAGATTTCTTGAGGAATATCTTATGGGTAAGTCTCTTTTTCGATTCCCCATCATTTAAATATGAATTTCCTTCCTTTAAACCTTGAATAAGTCTAGTTTTAAGTGGGAATTGTTCGGGGGTTTTAGTGCTTAAATTTCAATTCGATTTCATTGATTTCCACCTTGTTTTTTGGCATATTTTTGGGGTTTTCACCAACTCCCCTCATTGAGTAGAACATGATTTTTCAACAAAATTTCAAATTTGACCCTTTTTGAAATTAATCAATTTTTGGATTGTTTTACATTTGATTCTGAAACCTATCAATATGGATGTCATTGAACTCCTTATGAGTAGTATGTTTCATTCTTGATAGTGGGTTATCATTTCAATCATTGAATTCAAAGGTCTTCTATCTGGTAGAATGCTCAGTGCGGTTTTGACAATTGAAGTGAGTTTGACTATCCTTCTTGGAGCTGAGTTGGGTGATCAGTCAAATTTTATGTTGTAGACTTTAGGATAGGGTCGTAGTGTAACTTGGGACTGATAATTGATTTTATGATGCCCGTGTAGGGGAATTGTGTGATATTTTATCTATAATTGAGACTGTGTAATCTATGACTTAACTGAGTAGAGATGTGAAGATGTTTTTTCATTTGTAATGCCCATCTTCATGGTTGAGTTGGGGGATTTTGAGTATGCCTGAGTATTGAGATTTTGTTGAGAAAAAGGGTAAACATTTAACTTGATGTATCTCCTTCCCATTACTATCTATTGAGGATGAAGATCATACTTAGGTTAAGTTTTGAGAACTTTGAACCTTGTGCTACATGTTGAGTCGAATTTTACCTCATCCTTTATATGTTTTAAATGCATTCATCCTCATATAGATCATCATTGATCATTGGGTCATCGAGAATTGTGGAGGCCCTTTTTGTGAAAGAAAATGTGACAATTTTCTTATATCCTTGACCACGAGTAGGTGGCAAGCGGATGAGACATTAGTATCATGAGTCCTTGTCCACGATTTGGGTAGCAAGGTAGTTGATACATTAATATTGTGAAGAGGTATATGGTCTGTGATACCCCCATGGGTCCTATTTGGTAGCCTAGCTTTGCAGGTGTATAAGTCAGGTTGTGCGATAGTCTTGATCCTACAGTACCATCATATTATTACATCATCATAATGCATTGCATTGCATTGATACCTATGACAGTTGTTATATCTGTTTAATTGTGATATTGAACTATAATTACGTAATTACTTTATTTGTGGCATTTTAGAAAAATTGGCGGTAGTGTAATCAAAGTGGAACTTTTCTGCGTGCAGATGGAAGAGTTTCTTAGTTTATTTCGTAGTTTAATCCCTTATACTCAGTCGGTTAAACCTACTGAGCACCTGTGGATTGTATTCACCCCTACGTATGTGTCCCCTTTTGATGCAGATACTAGTCAGGGCATCCAGAGCGGTAGTTAATTTCTAGCGAATATTTCATTATTTAACTAGTGGTGAGATCTTGGGGTCCAGATCATCGCTAGTCCATCTTTCATTTACATTCTTTTCTATATTCAGAGGCTTAAACTGTGTATTCAGATTCAACTTTGTATTTAGATGCTCTTAAAACTTATGACGTTAGGTTTTAGTATAAGTTTGTCATTGTCCTTTATTTTGTGTTTATTCGCGACTTGATCTTCCTTTGGTAGTCTCTTATAGTTTTATTTTAGTCTTAAACATTAGGATAGGGTTTGGAATGTGTGCCATCAGGATCTCGATTTTTGGGTCATGAAAATTGGTATCAAAATGCTAGGTTCACTGGTCTCATAAGTTAAAAAGCAGGGTTTCTAGTAGAGTCTTGTGGATCGATACGTAGATGTCTGTACTTATCTTTGAGAGGCTACAAGATACTTGTTTGGATAAATTATTTCTTTTTATTCCTTTTGTGCGAGTTATTCATATCAAGTGTTATATACCTCTAAACTATTCCTTCTATGCAGATGGTCAGGACTAGAGATGAAGTCACCGAGAGTGAGGCTACACTTATTGCCCGAGCCCTAGTTCATAGGATGCAATGAATTTAGGATATGAGGCCGAGCGAGAAGAGCAGCACCTGCTCATGGCCAAGCTAGAGAGCCATTGCTTGAGCTAGTGTATGAGCACGAGGATGATTATGAGCAGTAGGATAAGGAGTAGAGGCCAGCCCAACCTCTATCGGTTTCTAATAGTACTGCGATACTTCAAGAGTTATTGGTTAGACTATTTGCTAGATTAGATGGTGCTCCGACTCCTGGTGTTCTCCTAGGTACTTCAGGCTCTCCTATCGCAGTTAGTACTACACCACCAATTCAGGGGCCTAGTGTTGGATTTCATACTCCGAGATATTAATCTACGCCTTCTATCATACCCCGATATTTGTAGTTCCACCATTTTTTGCTAGTATTTCCATGTTGATGGCTGAGCAAAAGAGCTTCAAGATATCTGTTCGATATTCACCTCTTAGATTTGATGGTACGACCGAGGAGAAAGCTTATAATTTTCTTATTGAGTTCCAAGAAAGGTTATTCAACCTGGGTATTCTTGAGGAACATGGAGTGGAATATACCTCATATCAATTTATATGGGTGGCCAAGTACTGGTGGAGATCGATTATTCCCCATAGGCCTACTGGCTCCCCTTGTGATGAGTTGGGAGCAGTTTACAGAGGTGTTTCTTGAGACGTTTGGTCCTTATAGCCTTCATGATTAGTGTAGAGAAGAGTTTGACATATTAGAACAGGGCTCCCTATCTATATCTGAGTACGAGCCTCACTTTCATGAGTTATCTCTTTATGCCATGTCCAGTATTCCTACTGAGTTTGAGCGGATCCGCAAGCTGGTAAAAGAATTCACGGGTTATCTTCAGGAGGCTACAACTTCCCTTGTACTATCCAGGGTACTTTCAGAGTGTTATTGACTACACTAGGATGATAGAGTGCATTCTCCATGCTAGACAGAGTAGGGCTAAGAGGTTCCATTAGCAGGGTCAGTTTGGTGGTCACTCCTCCAGAGGCAGAGAGTATTCAGGTTCAGGCACCCATGGCTATCAGGGCAGACTATTCTAGGAAGCTATTTAGGGCGTAGATGCTACAAGTGGATCTAGATCAGGTTAGGCTAGTTATAGTTATTTTTCGGGCTCCAAAGGTTGTATTGACACTTCTGGTTATCCTCTACGCAGTTCAGTACCTCGAGGATGCTTTATGTGTTATAAGTTTGGGCATAAGCCCCAAGATTTCTCCAGACATGCTCCTTCTAATAGAAGGCCTAGTACATCGGCTATTCCACCTACCCCCGCTATAGCTGCATGAGGTACTACTCAGGGCACCAGAGATGGCACCAATAGTGCTAAGGGTGGAGCTAGTGGAGATGCTCGTGGTGGGTTGCAGGATACAGGTGACCGTTAGATATGTTATGCTATACCAGGTAGATATGAGGCGAAGGCCTATGATGCAGTTATTACAAGTATTATTCCAGTTTGTTAGTATCCTGCTTTAGTATTATTTGACCCAGGGTCTACCTATTCTTATGTGTCGACCTATTTTTATATGGGTAGTGATTATGTGTGTAAGCCTCTTATGATGCCTATTATTGTTTCTACCCCTGGTAGGTGAGTCCTTCATGGTGGATCAAGTATATCGAGAGTGTTTGGTGATATTTTCGAATAGAGAGACCCGTGCAGACTTAATTTTATTAGACATGCTTGATTTTGATATGATATTGGGTATGAACAGGTTATCTCCGTATAATGCTATAGTAGATTGTTAT